>NW_025401006.1:8752939-8834446 GCF_015345945.1 Tribolium madens
TATATTTCATGATTCTAAACAATTTTTATTCCCATGAATTTATTGTATCTTCAACCGTATAATTTTGCGACCGATTTTTGGTCTTTGCGACCGAACGGCGCGACCGATTTTTACCAATTGTTTTGTGCTGCGTCCCCTTCGTACAAGTAACTTACACACCAAATTTCTAGTTTTTAGCTTTTATTGTTCTTGAGATATGCTGTTTACACACACACAGGTTAAATTTGAGCCGATTACAATACTTTCCTTATAGGATAAGGAAAGTAAAAGTCGTAATTTGAATACACTAGTATGTGTAGACAAGTCCCCAGCAATTCATTTCACTGAAAATTCTATTAATATATTTTTTTAATTCACAATTATAAAGTAATAATCAAATTACCTTACATGTGAATTTCAATTTTTTCAACAATTGATATGACATCAAGCTCAGGTTCGGAAGTAATCACTTCCTTTTCAGTTGATATGTAATAGGACAGTTCTGTCATAATATATGTCATATTTTTTAAAATTTGATAAACCCTTTATTGGCTTTTTGTTTTTTAAGGATGTTTGTGAATAAAATAGTATGTATACAAACCTTAGTGGTCGTTGCTTCATTTACTTCAGCTCGGCAATGAAGCACCTCCCACCTCGGTATGTAATCTACTATTACCATATTAAAAAATAGACAATTTTAAAATTAAGGGTTTTAATATATTTTTTTAGTTTTTACCACCCAACGTTGGCATTGGCAAAAGATTAGGTTGTTGCTTATATGAATATTTAAAAATACGAGAAAAAAGTTAGTAATAGCCACAGGAAAACAACTGAAGGTTAATTATTGGTTTTTGATTTCTTCTGATCCTTAAATGAAAGCCTGTAAAACCTGCCGACTTTATATACCGGCAATTGTGAAATAACAAAAGAAAACGTCACGACACGTCTTCCTCTAACTGGATCTAGATGGAAAGAAATTATAGACACAATGTAAACAATTATAAACAGTAAGTCGTTAATTAAACGTTACCATTATTGTAATTAACTGCAACTACCACGATTTCATTCCACAACAAACAAGAGAAATATACTTACATTTTACAAAATTTATTCAAAGTACTTTAAATATAAAGCAGAAAAAATATTTAGCTTTATCAAATTAAACATACGAGCATGGCTTGTAATTAATTATTGTATGTACCTCACTAAATAACGTTAGCAAAGTCAAGTTTGAAATCACGCGAACTTTAGTAATTTTGTCGTGGATCAAAGAACTTTATTCTATAATGAACAAAACAATTTTGTATGAAATAGCTTTTTCATCTAACCGGTGCAGCTTTTAAACTTTTACGTAGATCTGCTTGTGCTCTTTAATAAATTTTATTTCAGAGAAAGAAAACGCAGCCGTAAATAACTTTTCTTTGTTGGAGTTATTTATATTGTTGGTCACCTCAAATACTCGTCGCTTAAATATTTGATATTTTGTTTCATTTTTGGGCTGCAAAATCGTGAATCTTGTTTTTAAAAATAAGAACAAGGAAAATTCCTCCAATACATGATTTCACCGTAACGAAAATATCTGCGAAACATAAAAAATATACACACAAGGAGATACATTATTGGAATCTTATTTCGTTCAATTTTAGGAGAAAAGTTAGATGATGTTCTTCTATACACACACGCACACACAATACTTTTGTTATTGATTTTAAACATCGGCTCTGAATTTAAATAGAATACTTTGAATAGTATGCTCGTGAAGGGTCGCAGACATTCAGAGATAACAAATTTACATAATTAACTTTAGATCAAGTTAAGACACTAAATTCTGACAATATTTAGCAACCGTGAAATTGGTTTAATACATCAGACAAAGTTTAACTGCATCAAGTTTCACTACAATGTAGTACATACACAGTGGCCAAACAATTTAGTCTATGACTCGTAATGATTTACGACGTAATTGCGTGCCGCTGAAAATTAAAATATAAAATGTAACCACGGTATTTGCAATAACTTATTCTTAAGATATTAATTATTACCTACATTTTATAAATAAAAACTAACCGAGTCTTGTATTCCATTTATTTCAAGGTTAGTTGCAGATTTTCAAGTTGATTAACCTAAAAGTTTGAAATTTGATTCGCGCGAAATAAAAATTCTCCAATGTGTTTCTATTAAACTGATATTAGATGCATTTCAATGAGCGTCTAGAATATGTTGATGTAACTTTGGGTTATCCTGTGAATAATGTATAAAGAGTTCTGAGAACATCATGACAATATTATTTACGACAAGAGTTTGCAAAAGCGTCAGTAAAAGAAAGATCGATAAGACAAACATAGTAGCTTGAAAATTAAAAACTTTTTTCTTGCAACGTCAATAAAATTAACCGCTCCTTATTCCTACCTTTTTTCCCGATTTGCGTCGTTTCATTCATATGAATGTCGCTGCTACGACAAAGGATAATAGGGGACAACGGGATATAATAGGGAGGGTAGATAAAGTCGAGGGGATTTTGTTTGATATGTGTGGAGAGTTTGTTTCACCTATAATTATTATTTTAACGACGCTTATTATTACACTTTTATTTCTGTCGCACTGAAACTTTATTCTTTAATGAAAATGTCACACAACCAAAACAATGAGAATTGGACTTAATATTAAATTAAACTCGACGCCGCTTGCAGAATTCCGAGTTGATATAATTTTAATAAATGCAAATAGCTATCTACTTTATGCCTCCTTTTAAAGCACGTACTCTCAGATTAACTTTACTTGTTTGTTAAGTTTCTACTGCAAAAAACAACTTTGTTAAGACCGCTCAAAATCGTTTACAAAACATAATCGCTGCGAAAATGTTCCAATTTAGTTTATTAATTTTAATAAAAAAAGTCAAAACTTCGTGATGGAGAACTTTTTTGCTTTTTGTTTTGACATTTTGCGTTAATTTAATACAAAAGAGCTTCAGTTATTCGAAATCAAAGGATGTGTCAAACCAAGTGTAAAATAAAAATGTTCTTATGAGCGGGTTATTTTATAAAAAGTATTTTTTAAAACACGCAAATAAAAAATAAAATAAAATAAACGAAAAATATTATTTACTTATCAATGAAGTGCCAGTTTTCCCTTGAATGATTAATTGGTTTATTTGTCCACTTGACCCTTGAGTTAATTTTTGCCTCGACCTTGTAATTCAAACTTATATTTTAACGGTTCTTAATTGGAACAATTAATAAAAAGAATTAGGGATTGAAAGTATCAACGAGTAAATCTTGATACAACTCCTCGTTAAAAATGCAAATGATTCGAATCCCTCTGCCCTTCATTCGTGTTTGTAATTTCGCTTCCGTTTAACCATATCTAAGCTGTGAAGGTAAAACAATAAAGTCGTTAAACATACTAAAGGGTTGTAGTTTCCTAATTGTTTAATGTTCATACGCATAAAATCGGTCGAAATCATCGATATTTCATATCGTAGGTGATTCATAGGAGATATCCAAACTTGGAAAGAAATCAAAAACAACAGGAGGAAAACGTATCTAACTAAATATGCATGAGCTTTCCGAACAAACTTGAAATTAGTTAAAAGTTAAAAAGCTTACAATGAAATATTTTCGTTTCAACTTGAAACTTTTCAAATAATATTCTTTAGCGAAATAAAAACGAAAGAGACTCTCTGGCAAAGCATTATCTTTTCAAACTAGTTTGCCGAGTTTGCAAGTACGCCGGAATATTTTATGGTCAGTTCGGAGCACAGGGGTGCATCCAGCAGTTTCAATTTAATTAAATTACCATTTAATTAAAAAAAAGTGCAAAGCACAATAATTAATTAAAAATGGAATCAAACGTCCAAATAGATTAAAAGTCAAGTCTTCTCGTGATTAATTTAAAATTAAAAAAAATATGAATACAAATTTTCGCAATTTATCTTTTTGCCAATTTAAAATTAAAACTGCAAAACAATGTAATAAATTTATACAAATATATGCATATGAAATGGAGGAGAAAATTATCGAATAAAGTCCAATTTAAACAAAGTACAAAAGAGACACTAACAGACAAAACTACTTTCCTGGAGCGAACCGGGGATCTAATGAATGCAGTTACACCATACATTTATAAATCGTGCCACCATCGCTGTGCAGCGCTTTTATTTGTCAATCTAGGTAAATTCATTAGGGTAAAAAGTTCCCGCAATTTTACACACTTCAAGTTACAAATTAAAGTCAGGAAAACACTGTTGCAAAAATATGATTTTAAATGTATAAAAATTTAAATAAATTAAATGTGTCTCTCAATAAATTGTTGTGTATTTCAGTCACTTCAATCATTGTTAACCAACCACGAAAAAAGTGTGTCATTTAAAAAAATAAATGTGACTAAATCACGCAATCGTAAATTAAATTCTTTTTTATGTCAATAAACGAATGCATGAAAACGAATTTTTAAAACACACAAACAAACAAAAAACCAACAATCTGTATCTCATCCACAAATCTATCAATTTATTACTAATTTAAATAACAAAAAACGTTTTAACATGCCCTTTATTGTGAAAAATTCCATCTCATCAATTATTTATTTAATTTCGTAAAAATTATTTCCTTTTATAAACCAGACTTCCCTTAAAAATGCAATTAATCTAAATTTAAAATGAATTTATTTTTATGAACACCGAGTAGGTTGTGCTTACGTTCTGAATAAAATTTCAATTTAGCGCCTGGTAATAAGAGCACCCATTATACACACGTGTTAGTAAAGTTGTCGGGCATAAATATTTCCCCAAATCGTAATTTTTTTAATAATTAAACACAAACTTATTATCAGTACGTCATCTGTATAATCCTTCCGCAATTAATATTTTTTCTTAGCTTTATTCAATAAAAATGTTGTTTGTTATTTGAGCTAAAAATAAACAGTGGAGTTTATTTAATCTGAGCGTGTGGTCATTTTTATTAAAATTACAATAGGTACATAAAATAATTTAGCGCATTATCTCTTTATTAATCAACATAACACCTAAATGCAGTAAAATAACAAACATCACGAGTAACAAATTTAGCAATGAGCATAACCTCGATGTCGACAGCCCCAAGCTTTTTCCATCCATTAATTGCAATCATTAAGCATAAAAAAATTATAATATTCAAATCTCATTACAGTGTTATTAATTTATACCCACAGAGCACATTCAATAATAAATTATTTATATTTTTTAATCCTCAATTTCGAGCATTATAACGATAATATGTTCAATGAATTATTTTAAATATTGGAAACCTCGTTTGTATCCAATGCACATTAATTCCGTGTATAAATAAAACTATTGATTCTAATTAAAACAAACATTATGAGGAAATATGACCAATTAAAAATAGCCGCTCTTATGGAAAAGTGAACAGGACTAACGATGCTACAATCTCCCAAGTTAACAGAGAGTAGGTATGGATTTATGTTTCTCCGCTTATACCTAGTGCCGAGTAAATGCGGTTTAAATATTTAGTGATTCAGCAGGCATTTTACCAATTACTTGTGATTAAATTCCGAATAAACAATTAATTGGCCGGAAAACTGTGTACAACAATTATGTAAATTGAGCCAAGCGGAAAAAATTCTCCTCCACTCTGCGCTATATTCACCAGTTGATTTTGATCTTTTTATTGCGGAGGAGGCAGCCGAATTAACCATAAAGCGACATCCCAGGGGCATAGCGCGCTGTAGCTTCGACCAACAAGTGATTACTCGATAAATCATGTTAAAACAGAGAATGTAAATAGCAAGAGTAACAGAGTACGTTAATAATTAATGCTTACTCAACAATAACCGCTACTTGAAAAATTCCTACCCGAGTGGCCGATTCGGCCATTGTATTTCATCGATCTGATTCATAAATTCGGCCAATATTCTGATTAGCGGTTTGCAATTTATCTCACATGAAAAACAAGCAAAAGCGACGACTGAAATTTGGATTATGTCCAAACTATATTAATTTGCAACACAAAGGCCCTTTCGCTCAATGATTATTATAAACTTAACTTGCCATTACGAGCCCGTATATGGATTAATTAAAACTGAAATTGCTATAACAGTGATAGAATCACGTCGAATTGAGTTATGTTTTCTTCGATAAAATTGAATTAACTTTGCACATCAAACATTAGGTCCCACAATTTTAAAAAATTGTTGAAAATATTTTAATGTGTGTAGAGGTCGATCCATAAAATAATTCATTTTTTAATTTAATTAAATTAGAATCCTTGGTGAGGTCTCTGAATAACCTCGTAGGTACGAACACAAATGTAAATGCAAAACGCAATATTCGAAATGTATAATAGCTGAGCTCTTTATTTTACATTCCACCTATAAAACTTTTTTACGGCAGATAATATTTCCGTTGTTTTTATAAACTAATTCTTGTTTCAACGTTTCGCTTTTACATGAATTTATGTAACATTTTTAACGTTATAAAGCACACAATCATTTTCTAACCGTAAAATAACACATGAATCAATTTTTTTTAGTACAGATTACTAATAACAATAAAAGTTATTTTTTTATATTAAAAGCGCGAAGCTCTAAAACCGTTTTGTGCTCATACGAGATACTATAAACATTGTTTTTTTTTAAATATTTCTTCATTGCAAAACAACAAACATTTTATTGTGGTTACCATACTGATCAGAAATGACAAATGTAAATGTGATCTTTCTTTGAAAATTGTTGAAAAATAATAATGTTTATCTCAAGACGTTTTTATTTTTATTTTTTTTTAATACAAGAATGATAATCACAACAAATACAAGTGGTTCAAAACTCTCGGACCACCTCTTGGGTTGTGATAAAAGATATCCAACTGAGTTGAAAGTTCTCATGACAAAAAATGTCTTTTTTCACGAAACATTTAACAATTTAGCAAATTCAACAATATAGTAAATCCGACATTTCTCTGAAACCAAAGCTTGAAAAAAAACTGCATTCATTTTTATGCTTAGCAGTAAGTCTTTTATCATCATTCGAAAGTTGGTCCGGCATTTTTGAATCACCCTGTATAATAAAACAATTTTTACATCATTTTTACACCATACAAGACGGAGTATTGACTACTTGAATACTCTCTTTCGATTTACTTCCTTTAAAAGAAAACGAATTGGAGAAAATGCAATTATCTTTCAAACTTGCATTCGAATAATATTTTAACTGCAATTTTATTCCTGGTTTAGCAGAAGCACACAGGGTGTGTCAAAACTCACGCTCCATAGAAAAATTTCAAGTAAAATAAGATACCAGGAACATGGAAAAAAATGTTTAAAAATTTTATCTGTCAAAAAAAGAGATTTATTTTTTGACATTTGACATTTTTTTATGTTGTCTATTTAATAATACTGATAATCGCTATATGTTTTTTTCATAATCATTTAGTTAAGGGACAAAAAAATTTGCCAATAAAAGCCACAAATAACATTAAACAGAGTTACAATCTAGGATACATCTTTCCTCTTTTAATAGCCTGTATCAAAAAAACTTGGAAAATTATTTTTCCAACAGAAATGAGTCAAAGTGCAAAATTTTAACTGTCATAACTTCGAAATTTTTAATTTCTGTTCTAATTTAATTCTTTTGTTCACCTCATTAAATTAAAAACAGTAAATTTTCATAAATTCAAAGAAATAAAAGATATTTTTTATTACTATATTTATTGATTATCTCTTGAAGTATAACTAACTTTTATTTACTTACAGGAGAGTGATAAAAAATAACAATTATTCAAAATAAAGGAGTTCTTATTGTGGCGAGCTTTGCCCTTTCTGCGTTTTGCGGTATGCGTCCAAATCTGTGTTGTAATCCGAAATTCATTAAATCAGTGAATAAAAGATCACAGTATGGACACGTAAAGATGAATTTTTTAACTCCTAGGTGCGCAATAATTTATAATAAACTAATAAAGAAGTTACAACAGTTTAAATTAACTTTGTAATTTTTTCAGGCCATTACATAAAAGTAGAGTGCAACTTGTTTCATTGTTAATGAGAAAATTCTGAAGTTGGAACGAAATGATGAGAACTGAGAATTAATTAAATTACCTACTTGAAAACTCCAAACGAGAAAATTCATCCACTTCTTGAATTGTTTACAATGTTAGTTTTGATCTTTGCAATCGTTTTATGTATAACACAATAAGAAAAAATAAACATTATTTAGTCTATCAAGAGGTAAAAGCTATCCGATATCGTGTTATGTCTGTCAGGTTTAATATTTTATGAAGTTGTTCGGACCGGCCATGACCCTACAAATACCGACAAATATTTTAACGGAATTTGATTAACAGATTGTCACAATACATGCGACCGATAACCATCCATCATTTATTTATAACACTGATAAATAAAATATAACAATGTTCACAAAAGTTGATTAAGCAATTGTTATCGATTCAAAAAAATACAACTTCTAAATAAACTTCTCTTTGATATCAAGCTGCCGCTCGATTTACAATCGAATAAATCCCACTAGCAAGAAGCGTAGGTAATATGAAATTAACCTAAAACGACAATATCAGAAGAAATAGGTCCATAAGTCACCGACTCTAATTGGTTTACAAGTATTTCAAACGCAATATAAGCATGAAGGAAAGTTCATTATGTTGCTAGGATACATAGTTCGAATTCAGTGATATATAGGGCGGTTCCAACTTAGCCACTTCCGAAAACTTTGAAACTATAAAATAAGATCTAACTTGTTCGCAAAATGAGATTAAAGTTATTTGCACACTTGCCAAAAATAACAATCAAAATATCCAGACATAACAATGCAATTTCATTAGAGAACTGTTTAGTTATTGATAAAATAGTAAAATATTCCCAGAGCCATAAAAGTAGCTTTCTAAATATTTGTGTTAGAATCCTACAGGGTGTTTGTTTGGAAACGAAGTTTAAATGAAATGGGTGTCTCGTAAATGTATCATCCAAATTCACATAACAGTCACATTGTTCTCATTATTTCAACACGATTTTTCCCCCAAATGAATCTCGCGATTAAATATTTGTTTCCTCTTGTTGAATTATCAAAATGACAAACTCTCGGCATTTAAGACAGACTCAGGCTAATTAATTATTCTTTTAAAACCGACGACTAAATGATTTTTCTCAATGTAAACTGTGCCATGTTGAAATTCATTGCAGTGAAAAAATTGAAGCATCTATTTCTCTAAAATGTTATAAACAGGAAAGAGAGATTTGCTTTCCCCAGCTTTCGACCCCTGCATAACGGTCGATAAAAGGGGAGAATTCGGCTTCACTAAACACACTTTACGAAAAACTAATAAATTTTGAGAATCTACATGAAATGTGCAGGTGTTTTCGCCGTCAATTATTTTAAAACGTGTATTAAATGCATGAAACAATTCGTTTCTACCGCTCCTTCGCCATTAAAATTTTAATTAATCACAATCAAAGACTAGTTTGCATTTTGGAAAAAATCTCATTACTTCATTCAGCTTTCACCGTGCGTTAATTAGACGTTATCCTTTTAAAAATCACGATAAAACAATATAAATCATTCGATTGCATTAAAAGTCGTATCACAGAATCAAATACACAAAGAGTGCTAAATTAATCTCTTTGTGTGTGGTAATCTGTATTTTTGTTTGCAAAACAATGTGTCAAAAAGGATAAAGATGTGGAGGAAATAAGAGCATCTGAACTCGTTTGCGATACACAGGATTCAGGATGGAGGCCTCGGGGGAACTCCCTAAAATACCTTATCCTTATCGCATATATTCATTCTCCGTTTTTCTTTAAAAACGTCACATAAATTCCTAATGAAAATATTTTCGACTGCGGCGTTTAATCACATAACGACACAAAGTCGAAAAACAAGATTTTATTCATCCAAATGCTAATTTAATTAATTACGGAACTGAGCGCTCATACCCAAGTGGTGTTAAGGTGACATTCATAAATTATCAAATTTTAATACTAAATTAATTCTAATTTTATAACTTTCAACAATATTTAAAAATAACTGTACGTCAAGCTTCACTTATTCATTTCTGCTTTTCCTTTTTCAATAATTCTTCACTAAATATATTTATTGTGAATAATGTGAAGTGGGCCGATTGCTTTTATAGGACAAGTGTAATTTAGTTGTATTTATTACACAGTCTAGTGAGTTTAGAAATTTAAAAAATCAATTAATTAATTAATTAATAGGTGATTTTTATTACCTAATTAATAAACTCTGAAAATGTCACTTTTCTAGAAACTCAATAATCTAGGATATTTTGTAATATGAAATTAATTCATTTATTTCATTAAATAATATCTAATTAAAATTAATCTAGTAAAACAAGATGTAAACTACAGATAAAACCGTAACGATTAAAATAATAATAATAATAATAATAAATGAATCAAGAGCATGTAAATTTGTTATAAAAAAAATACTTAAATTAAGAATCTTTTAGTTTTTTAAATCTTAATTTTTCATGTCGTCCTTTTAAATTGATCATCTAAATAAAAATAATAATTGATCGGTTTATTCCATCTGGAAGTTGGCTAAAACAACAAAGAGCTTTGTACTGAAATGCAATCAATAGAGATCATTGAAAATTAACGTTTCAGTTCGTCTGAAATGATCGGTTGTAACAATAACCATTTGATTGCTTTACATTTATGTGAGGCAACATGAAAAATGAATTGATTTGGGAAAAATATATTGTGAAAAATTTTGCTTTACTTTGATCGCCCATTTCTTTACAATCGTGCGATCGTGGTAACAAACTAGTTAGAAATTTTGTTGAAGTTTAGTTAAAGAAGAGAAAAAAGCTTCTTGAATGGTTGTTGTTGCCCTGCATTTTATTAAAAAATTATCCCGCCTTCCATTATGTTCTATCCTAAATCGCTAGCATTAACTTTAATCAAATTAGTGAGAGACGAGAAGTTCATTGCATTACACAAGGAAATTTATACAACTCGTTTTAATAATTAGAATAGGCCGTTGGGTTGTAAATATTCATTTTCGTAAAAAATTAATTACATTAAAACATATTTTACGACGATGCTTTTTAGCTTTTAGACACAATTACCTGGTGATGGAGATGATAACATCGTAACCTTCGATTGTTTAGTTGCTTACCTGTAACAAACAAAACATAATTAGCAATACATTGTGGATCTCAATCGGATTTATTTGCATCAAGATAGAAATAAGGAAAACACACTTATTAAGCTACTCTTAAATACATTTAACTGCTTCATTAACTGACGGAAATAAATAAGACCCACATAAAAATGACGTCACGTTTGCGATATGTTGATCCTTGAACTCTCCCGTAATTATTAAATTTTAAAAACTCGTGATATTTAAATTGAATTATTTTCAACGACAGAGCGAATCGTATCGATCCTGCAGTTAACTTATTCATGAAAAACTTGTTGTTGCAAACCGTTTTATGAAATATTTAAATCAATTTGTTTTTATTGTGTGACGACAATTTATAAAAAAAACACGTTTCTCCTTGTCTGTTGAAAGAAAAATGTATTAATATTGTCCGCTTTGTTGCAATATTGGATGAAATATGGGCCAGGACGACTAGCTCAATACGATTATATAAACTAGAGCTGCAAGCACAAACTTTAAGCCTGGATAATCTTCTTTAAAGAGCCGAGCTTTGAAATTGTGTTTGAATTAGAAAAAATTACTTTTGCTGTTTGCAAACAAGCATGTAGAAAGTACGTTTTAATCATAGTAATTATAAAAAATTAAAATGAAATGTAATTTAGAAACATGAAATTAAACTCAACGAATGATTTATTACGGCGCGGAAACACAAATGGACATAACAATTTAATAACATTTTATTCCCATTTTATGTGATCAAAAAGTAAACAAAAATTGGAATAATTTTTTTAATGGAAGGTAACAACACTTCCGTCATCAAAATAATTTACGATCAATGACAGAATGTTTAGTCAAATGAAATTGTTAGAATCCGTTCCTTGTTCCTTAATTTATCTATCAAATGCGTCTTATACTAAAAAGTCATCCGCAAAGTTGAGAGAGAATAATTATTTTGCTTCGTTATTTAAACACCCATTCAACACAAATATTAAATAAGAGAGAAGGCCAAAACCATAATGTTTCTGTCTTCACTCTTTCACTTTATTAAATTACTTGAAAAAAGCGTCTAAAAATAAAAACAAACAAACGAACGGAGAATGAAATTATTCTTTAATTTAATGAAAAATTGTTATTGCGAAATCGCAAAGTACTGGTTATGTTTGAACAATATTTAGATAAGAGTTTATCACTACAAACACAATTGGTTAAATTGTTGGTTTAATTTAAATTTAATATTCCGGTTATTTCAACAAAACTCAAGGAAGCGGTTTGCAGGAATAACTTGTTTTATTCCTTGGAGGAATTATCAATTTGCAAAATATTTTAAATTAGGATAGTAATTTTGTTTTATATCTTTTGTAAAGTTTTAGTGAAAGATTAAAACGCCCACATTTCATCACGACTTTGTAAAATAACGTTTCATCTAAATTTATAAATTTCAAGGTTCTTACAGTTTTGATTTACATTTAATTAATTGAACTTCAAAGGTTGGAAACAGAACTCCAATTATCGATTAAAAATTTAATAGTTATGCAACTCGCTCGGCGCCGACGTTTAGTGGGTTACAAACTTCGCATTTGATTTAAATGTAATCATTTTGTTTTGATAATAACAATAAAAAACTTGTATTTACAACTGCAGACCATAATTTTAAATAATCCATAACAATAAATAAATCCATGTTAATAATTAATTTTTATAAAAATAGGTGTTAGAAGTGGGTGTGTTATGAATGATTATTATTTAAATACAGGTGTGGAAACAATGACTTCTTTTTTCGAACAAAGAATATGGAAGAAAATCTTCTAACTACCAGGAAACCTTCAAATTATTGTGTAACGCAATTATTACTATTGTAATAGAGAATTTAATGAATAAGCATGTCATACAGTACTCTAGGCGTTTGTGAAAGTATTCAAATAAAATAATTATTTTATTTATAAATGTTATGTTAGAATCAATCTATTATATCAACCGAACGAGTTTTCATGGCATTTAAATTGGATTAAGTTATTTATAGTGAATCAATAAATTGAACAATACAACACACTCCATTGTCATTATACGTAAAAATGTGGAAATATTTATTTGAAAAAATTGCGATAACACGGTAGTTATGATTAAAATTACATTCGTTACGCGAGTGTAAGCATTGTTCAAGGCTTCATTAAATCAATAATCTTCATCACTTTGACGGGATTTACGAGAAGAAAAAAATCGTAGCGACTGACTACATCTGAATTTAATTTGTTTAGAATTAATGAATTTACTTTTTTCCGATGAGATAAATGTAAATAAATTATCGCGACGTGACGAAATAAAGGACATTCACTTTTATATCTTCAATGCCCCGATTCAAAAGTGCAAATTTATTTCTTTTACCTACTTCGCAAACTCAATATTTGATATTCAAAATCAACGAGGAGTCGCTCACAAACAAGGTCAATGAATCAATTTGTTTTTAATGACATTGAATTTCACAAAAGCGTATAAGGACATCCGTTAGAACACAATTTAAGAAAACGATAGAACAATATTGACAATTTTGACCCATTTTTAAGTAAAACTAGTATTTTCTTAAAAATATGTAAGCAATATTTAGGCATGACTAACGTTGTACGTTGATAACACTTTAAATAACAACAGTGTAAACGTATTTACTTTCTCCTTATCAAACCTTAATAATTTTAAAATTTAATGTGAAACTTATGTAAATAGATAAATGCGTTAAAAACAAATCTAAATAAAACGTTACGGTTCAAATAATTTTATACAGAAAAAAATCACAGCATTTGTTAATTGGAAATTGTTAAAAAGGAAATTGAATAAATGGCGAAACATTTCGAAATTCAGTGCAGTACGATACAAAATGGGCATAGTATGCTTTCATGCTTTTACCTGGTTAATGAACCGTTAGAACAACTAGTCATTCCGTCGATTTTATATTTTAACTGAAGAGAATCATCCGCATATTTCAACAATAAAAAACACCGAGAAATAATTAAAATTGTATTTACCGCTAATGTGATTTACCCAAAACGTAAAAAGCATGCATTTATCAAGCGTAGTCTATTTAATATGTACAAATATTGATAAACATTTTTATCGTTGTTGGTGATATTTAACAATGTTCGTATTATTCAGAATTACAAGTGTAACCAATGTACAGTTATATAAAATAAAATTAAAGAACTTAATCTTCTAATATAGAATTATTTTCCTTACACACCAACCGTTCCAAATTACCTTTTACTGTCTGTTTGCAACGAATAGAAAGGCGCTACAATTTAATCACAACCCAAATTTGGAAACAAGTTTATTATATTAGATTATTATTTTTCTTTAATTATTTTATTTTTCTACATTTGTGGGTCTAGGTCATGGATTAGTACATCCGTAAGTGAAGTGATAATTTTTATATTTGTACCTCGGACTCAAAAACTTGTTTTTTATCATGGGTTTTAAGTGATTTATGCTCTATCACGTGCGAATAGTATGCAATATAAATTCACTTATTAATTACAACTCAGGTATAAATAAAATATTTTCATTTATGCAAATATGGAATAAATGAATTAGAAAAATATTCAATGTTTACTTGAAATGATTAAGATTCCATCAAGGTTTCTCCTTCTATTATGCATGACAAATAAAATAATAATAGGTTCTTTTGCTGTCCATAAGTAATTATCTATTGTTTCTAAAAAAACTATTTTCGTATAATAGTTTACATTAATCTATAAGAATTTTAAACAGACGTCTACATTTCATTATTTTTAGGAAAAATTATGAATTTGTAGCAGCCTTAATTTATTCAATGAGTCAGCTGTAAAAATTATTGCATCGTATTTTTGTTCTGCGAAAAAGTATATTTAATCTAAATAAAACTACGGTTTCACAACCCATGTTTACTATTACAAAAAAAAAATTGTTATCACCCAACAGCATTATCATATTTTATTGAAATTAGATTAGGTAGAAGAGTTCACATTTTATCATTTTCGGTTGAAATAAATAAAATAAAAATTCTTAACGACATCGAGTTGCATAAAATGCATTTACCTGTCTAATATGTAGTATAAGATTTTTTGTTACGTGAAACATAAAATCACGTAATAAAAACCGAATTCCCTCTCGATTTATCCTCGAAATAAAAAATTTCTCTCCCATAACTTAAATAAAAGCTATTTCGAAAGATCGCATTGTCGATGTGAATTTTTCCATTATCTGTACCGTTCGAAGCAAAATCAAATCATAATACCCACCGGACTTAAATCGCAATTATAATTTGGAGGAAAAAATCAAATCAGACGGAAAACGTTGTTTAGTTAATTTAGAAACGGTGTAATGAATATTCATAACCTCGAACATTATAACAATACAAACATCCAATGTTCGGCCACTGAGTGAAAGTAAATTGGAATTTCAAAACTCAGATTAACACGAAGAAATTGTTCGTTTATAGCGTTAATAAATTAGACAAATTCATTTTTACATTTTCACCTTAACCCAATTACCACATTCGACATAATTTGTTTAAAAAGAGTCATCTTTATTCATTCATTCGGAAACGTGCTCTACGGTCGAACAGTTCAAGACCTATTATCAAATTTCATTAGGGATCCTAACACCGCAATCATCTCGATAGGTATCGGTGCTCCATCAGCATGCCTTCCGAACCATTGATGGCATTAATTACTCATAGTTCCAAACAATATTGTGTCAAATTAACGAACAAACCAATGACTTTTTTCTAACACAACCAATTCCTACGGTTAGTTGCCACTGCCATATTTGTTTCTGAACTTACACGTCTTGTGTAAAGTCTATAAATTTATAAATTCTCTGTTATTTACAAAAAAAGAAGCTTAGAATAGATGTTTATGCTAATTTACAACAATAATTTTAATTACGTAATTAATTTGATTAGAAAACAAAACAAGACAGAATAACATACAACTTGAGCCAATGATTCAACAATTTGATGCCATTCAACTTTAAGCTGGTCTTATTTAATTGCTGATAAAATTAAGTAATAAGGCTGTCAAGTGATAAAAGAGTAATTTCATTTTTGCAAAAATAACATTTACTGTCAGATATACGCACTATCAAAAATATTCACAAGCAAAAGAAATTAACATGCAAAAGATAACTATTTTTAGGAATATGTAATTAAAAAACAATGTTTGTGTTTTAAAAATATTTACAATATTTTTAATAATAAGCTCAAAAATCTTCCAAATTTGTCTAATTAAGGAGCAGTCTGATTCCTCTGACCTAAATAATCAAATGTCAAACAAAGACAACCGAAACACATTGGTTTCCCAATTCAGTTTAGGACATCAAGTAATTGAATGGTCTTGATTGCCTTTATTATATTCTCAAAGTTGAATACGCTTGTAAACGTAATTCTAATAAGTGTTTGTTTAGAACAGTGAATGAACATTAGAACAAGAACGGAACAATGTGGGCTGTACGTTGCTTAATGCGGTAGAATTATATTACATATTTGAATTTTTTATAAGAAAAGTCATTACCAAAAGTAGGTCTCTGTAATTACATTTAGAGAAACTTTCCCAAAAACATGGCCAAGTCAAAACCTTGCAAACAAAAAAAGATAATAGTTTTTATCTAAATTATCGTTGCAAAAATCTGTAATTTGGAGAAGAAATAAAACGAGCAGGTGATCAGAACCGCTCCAGTCGGAATAAATTTCTGTCCAATAACATGAAAATGTAGAGAAACCCAATACCTTATAAAGGGTCGCTTTATTCTATTTCTCGTCTTTGTATCGACTCCTACCTAACCTTATCGAACGCCGAGAGTTCCACAGAATAAACGAGATACATAATTCCTTAACAAGTCCATTAATTTAACGTATCCATAATATTTGTTCAAGTTGAAAAGCAAAGAAAAAGATTAATTGAGTATTTTGAATGAAAAACATCGTATTGGCCCCGATTTCAAATTTCATTAATCATAAAATTGAATAAAACTCTGGAACATGTATGTACCTACACAGCGAGTTTTCTTTTTATTTTTCCGACAAAATTCCGCTGGAGTGCATCGCTACGAAATTAGAACAGCGTAATTAAATTTAATTTTAAATGTAAACATTTCAGTAGCATTAACTTTACAGTTAAAGTAAATTATGTTTAGTCAAGATAACCGAGTAATTTATTAATTTACAGTCGAATTTGGAACATTGTCGAGATTATTTGGCATTTGGTATAGCGGGCCGAAAAAATGCACAAGAAACCACCACATGTTATTCTATCTGAATACGAATAAATACAGTGCTAGTACGTAATTATTATGAGAAAATATGTTTATCACTGCTATTAAGTTGCATGGCGAATTATGACGTCGTATTTTGAATATTAGTGTACAAAAATTACACACATTATGTTGCGAGAAACGGAATTTCATTGTGTTGTCGACGATTGGAGAGATACTTGAACGCTGAATTTTCTTTGATTACTCAACTCGAAATTGAATTCCGTCAAAGAAAGAAACCTCAAAAGCTTATTTATTCATGAAGATTCTATTATGAATATTATTATTATTTCAAAGTTTAAGCCAAAAATAAAACCGGAAAGATTATATGCAATGAAAAAAATTATTTTTTAACACAGATACCCACCTCATTTTGTCGCCTATTTGAAATTACAAATAAAAGTGTGCAACTTAAATTTGAATAATTTACAAGTCAATTCGACGTAAGTAGGACTTAATATATCATTTAATTCGTATCAATGTTAATCTGTATTATTTGTGTAGTGCAAGTAATAGGATCACGCAATGCTATTTTCGTGCTGTTGACTTGTGATGTTGCGTCGTTACTTTTGATAACGTATCTACGATAATAAGGAAGAAAACCTGAAGTGATATTAATTGATTATTATTTATTTTCTACGAATTTTGAGAAACTAGTAATGTACACAATAAAAATAAATGTTTACTTTATTTAAATAAAAATTAATTATGCAGTATGAAAACACTTGACATATCTTGAGGCATTATGCAAAAATGTGTAAAAACATTCTACTTACAAACAGGAAGCTAAATAGTGCATCAGTTGAGTGAAAAGAATTTCATTATTACAGTTTATTACAAAAAATACGATTCTGGATTAAAATTATAACAAGTACTAGTTACCAACTGAAAAATTAATTTTTATTTTATTTGTGACACTAAAAACGTTATGAATGTTCATGAACCGGTCTGCAAGTCCTCTTTGTATCAATTTTACAGTAGTCTGTATTCCCTCAAAGAGAAATAATCTCGTTTAGCATTGTGATGTGAAAAAACAGAAATTTATTACATTTTACACCGTTGAGAATTTTAATCGCGTTTGTGGTTTAAAATGTTAATAAAACCTCAACAATACGTAATAAATTTTAAAATTTTGTATATTTTAATTACAACACAAGTTTTACTAGTCGACCAACATTCAACATTAATTATTCCAATTGTGAATATAAAATTATCTTGCTTCAAAATAATAACTGACGAAGATAAAAACACAAGCAAACTTAACGTTTCCGCCACAACTATTTTCAACTAAAATTGAAAAGAACAAATTCCTTTAGAAAGTTGAGACTCATGAAGGCGTAGTTATCTTAAAGATTTTATGCAAAATTCTAATCATATACTAACAAAAAGAAGTTTCCAAGAGAAGCTAGAGAATCTGTAAAGCCAAGCAAATAGCGATTTACAGACCTTTCTGTTAATAGTTCAACCCTTATTCTCAACAGGGCGGAACATTGTTTGATATTCTCAACAGGCATAGAGCGAACGTCCCAAAGTGCCTCTCATGTAATTGGCTTCTGTAATAACTTCAACAACGGTTCCCTTTTACCATCTCTTTCTATAAACCTTCCGCAAAACGAGCCCGACAAAGAAAAATATGTCGACCGGAGCCAGTTTGTTCACTCTTTGATTCTCCTAATTTAAATCATTCTCCCCGCTTCGTATCTGTCGAGCTTTTAAATGCAATAATTAATAAATTTGTTTTTATAGGAGGTAGACGCTTCATTTTATTTCCATCAATTATAGCTTGTCTTGCAAAAAATTTCTAAAGCCCGGAATCCCCACAAGACTCTCTAAAAGATTAGTTGCTTCATGATTATTGATTAAGATTTCTTTCCAATTTTAACTGGGGAGAGAGTAACTTGATAGTTTGAGGCAAGTCAAGCTTTGCTCCGAATTCTTTTCGAGACGCATCTGTGCCCCTTTATTGATGTAATAAATCTGAAATTTTCGACGCTCTATTATTCCTGGCTTCAAACAAAAATAACATCAAAAGCACTTACATGTAAGCACATCCGAGTTATTGTGCTGTCGCATAGTCGAAATTTCGTATTATTTATTAATTAAAAAGCATAACGTTCTGCTAGCAGACACGGACAAATCGATAAAATTGTAAAATGTAACGACTCCCAGAGTTCCGTTATAAAAAGAAAACTAACTTAGACAAATAGCTGATCATGAAATCCACATAAAAACCTTAATATCGCTGCAGAGAAAATCAGATTTTAACAAAACAAACTAAATGTATACGAGTATACGCTTGAACCGAAATAAAACAATTTAGACTAGATGAAAAATTGAGTGAAAATTTTCCCGTTTACATTCCTCCCGCTTCTTCTCGACACGTAGATTTCGAAGCTCAGCAAACAAACGTTATTGTTGTCACAAAATACTGTATTTATGTCGAAAAGCCTCCGACTAATTTGCCTAAAGTTTCATCCAGTTTTTTCCAGAGCCGCATTTTGCACTAAACCAATTTTCACTTACATTTCCTACCCCCTTTCCATTTTATATATTCATTCCATTTTATGATAATGTCGTACATTGTGTCGTAAATAAGTTTGTCACAAGAGACAGATTTACGATGAACACGTCTCATTCCAATTTTGCTACTCAACCGAAAATATCTAAACAAAACATCAAAAAATTATTTTAATGCAATTTTGATTGATTAAATACGACACAACATTTTCCAACTAATATATGTATGATGGCCATAAATTTATTTACATGAAATGCCAAAGAACAAGCTGTATGGTAATTTTTAATTCTTCCACTGACTTGAAAATATAAATTCATCAGAAGTTTGAACCGACACCTGGAGTTTAATCATGTTATAATAAAGTTTGCGAATTAAATGCATTGTACAAAGTTTTACTTCCTTCAATCCGCAAGTATTTATTTATGAACCATTATATATTATATTATATATTATATTTATAACCATTCTTTTTAAATTGTTAAGCACCTTAATTAAAATAACACTTGCAACCTGAAACACCTGGCCTATTTATAATTTATAGAGACACTGAAACCAAATCTCTCGTTAATTCAAAATTTATAATTAAGGCATGAGTTATTAGGGCACATTTCAAATTAATGATGAGTCTTGTCCACACACTCACAAGGTGACTAAGTGAGGCAAAGAAATTTAAGGAATCCACAAAGCAAATAACAAATGTGCTACCTATTGTAAAAAACTAAAAGCGACTAGCATCCAATCAAAATAATTTTTTTATTTCATATTCTCTCTATCCATTTTCTTTACCCATTATCGGAAATACTATGTTTTAATTTTATTTTTTTAATATACAGTATGTCCCCGGATTGAGTTTACAAGCGAAATTTTTTTTTATCTTTGATTTTACACCAAAACTGCAAAAGAACAACATTTTTTGCTTCTCCTGAAACGAGCAAATCTATATATAATAATTAAAACGTCATTATTCTAACTCAGTGGAAAGAAAAGTTCATATTTCTCTCGATTTTGGACTTATAATTACTTTTCTCTGCGTTTTATATCCCATCACATAGGCGGCTTTACTTTTTGACGATGTCACTTTGACAAATAAGTTTAGACATGTTAAATAACAAAAATTTGGGTGAAAAAAATCATTTTAATAAACGGCAACTCAAAAAAACAGCTTTAAGATAAAAAATACAAAGTCATTTTTAATAAAAACAATCATTATTCAGTTAATTAATTAATTTTCAAAGTGACATCGTTGTCAAAAAAATAAAATCGCCAATGTGATAGGAGTTATACAGCAGAGAAAAATTATTTTAAGTCCAAAATCAAGAGAAAAATGAACTTTTCTTCCTAATAATCAGAATAATGAAATTTTAATTACAAATTTGCTAGTTTCAGATGAAGAAAAAAATGTTTTTCCTTCAGTTTTGGAGTAAAATCAAAGATAATTTTTTTTTCCTCTTGTAAACTCACTCCGGGGACATACTGTATAATGTCTAATTTCAATTGAGCAATTTTTGTTAATAAATAAATAGCTATTTTTCTTAATTTTAATTGTTAAATTTGTTAGCATGATCTTATTGCTCTAAAAGAAAAAAAACAACTTTCCACTAATAGTATTTTACCGATAAATTAAGAAATGAAATTTTAGCTTATCAATTTTAATTGTTGCATGATTCAGGCTCTGTGTGATATTTATTAGGAACATTGCTATAATAAAGTAAGAAACTTATGAATGTGAGTATGAACCTCCATAAATTTCGTTAAATTATAAAAGTTTCATTTTAAAACTTGAAACATGTTCCACAAACAAGTTCGAAGTAAATAAATTTAATAAAAAGGAAAAGAGATTTTCTCGATGAAAAAGTAGTTACCAACTTGTAGAAATTCAATAACACATATTATTTATTTTTAAAATTTATAGTAACTTCAGGAAACGGACCTCTAATGTTTCCCTAAAGGTGATAAATAGTGACGACAGGTCAAGCACGCCTACGCAACTGTTACAGTTACATTTCGAGCATACCAATAAAACATATAACATAACACATAAATACCATTAGATAAGTGAAATCATTTGTTCACTTTTACATTTCCGTAAGCTATTTACTATGCGAAACACGTTTGGAGATGCATCTATTAATAATGGCCGTTGCTTTTCCTTGAATAATTAAAAAGGTTCCTTCAATTATTCAAATTTTGACCTTGAATATACATTTCAAAATTGGTATTTGATTCTTTAAAACATTTTAAACCGACTACGAACTGAATTACGTAGTAATAGTAAATACAATATTTTTAAGTACTCACCTACATATTTTAATGTTTTTGTTATTTTGAAAGTTAAGATGATAAAATCGTTATCAGAACAAATAGTAATTAAAAAACGATAATTTTTATTTTGCAACTTTGAATTGTATTAAAGTGTTTTATTCGAATTTAACTCATTTGAGGTTGTGTAGGTTTATGAAATTCACAAAATTGATGAGTCAGAATTGCTAATAATTTAATAATAACGTTGCTTATGGGCCATTATGTGTTTGAAATGGAATATTCTATGTGACGTTTTCGGGCCAACCCACTCGATCAACAATTAACAATATAAACGGCTAGTTCTCACAAAACAATTGTTTAAACAAATTCCCATATTAAAAAAAAAAGATGGGATCAATTGAAACTAAAACACGTTTATATTAAAAGAGCAAAACCGCTTAATAAAAAATTGCATGAGCTAAAGTAATGAATTTTATCGATTCAATACTGAGAATACCTTCCACAAACTCGAACTTCCAATCCATTTTGAGTATGACATGAATCAAACAAGACCAAGTTGAAAGAACCCATTTAAAGACTTGTTAAAAGTTACCCTTTTGGATTACTATTAAAATTTCAGTCGTTTTAAATGCACCGTTTAAATTATACGTGAAAGTATCCCAACTACGAAATCTAAATTCGACATAACAGCATCTTTTAAAGAAAGTTGAATTTATAACCCAAACTCGAGATGTTGTAAAAAATAATAATCTTGTGTCAACATGAAGCCTTTATTCTGACACGAAAAATGCTGATAAGAGCATCGTTTTATAATGAACACATCAAAATTCAATTTTAATTACTTAATAAGACTGCTTATCTTTAATTAAAACACACATATCCGAATTCATTTTACCCGAAGGTGAAAGATAACATTGAACGTCTCTTCCGGTTTCTCCAACACTCCCATCCAAGTTTTTCTATTTAAAATCCTCGTTTAATCCTCCCACGTAATCATATTCGCCATACCTGAATTACTCAGATATTTTAACCAGTTTTAAAAATTCGCAGTTAATTTTAAAGTGTTGAGAGTGCGCTCTCATTTTAACCTTGACGAGAGTGCGTTCACGCATGTTTCACTGTGTAAATGTGTAAATACATTCATTTTTACCTTCGACTCGTAGAAATGAACCAACCTACAACTTTTATTTATGCAACAAAAAACATTTGGATAAATTATAGCCGATTGTTTACATGCTAAATCGCAAGACGGAGAAAAAACTTTTGATTAAAAATGAATGAATAACAAGCCGTGGAAAACTTTGTCGACATTTGGGTCATTTAACATCCACAAATAGCAAATTCATTTATTTGTCTTCGAAATAAGATCGGCCAAAATTTTCTCGATTTACTTTGTAAAATTAGAGCGAGGCAAAATGTTTTTGGGGGTTTTAGAATGCAAGCCACCCTTTCAATTTTGTGTAAAAAAAATAAATTGCATGACGCATGCAACGTTCCCCTATAATATAAAGCAGGTCTGTCCCTCGGTTGGATTGGAATTCGTTTAGTATTGTATAACTTGAAGGGTCAAAATAGACTATCAACCCACACGTTATATAATCAAATTGTGATGTAAATTTAATAGCCTACCAATTAAAACCAAGAGAAATATAAAAATTATAAAACTTATTACGTTCCGGTGAACATGACCTTCGTAATATGATTATTATAGCCTATTACTACAGTGTAGTTACAAAAAGTTTTTTCAGAGTATATTAATGAAGAAATGTGAGAATTGCTTTTGTTTTCAGGAATTTCATGAATCATCCTATTTATTTGAAGTAATTACATTATTGTCACGTTTTGTTTGTTACAAACATGAAGCTAATTTTGGTAATACCGAGTGCACCAAATTATTCATACACTTATGGTTTTATCAAAGTTGTGTAATTAAGTGTATAATTTTTATATTGTTACTACAAAAACGTCAAGGTTGCTTGTTCATACAGTAAGTTGACACAGCATGAAGCATTCTTGGTTAGCGTTTTTATAGTCGGATAAATTTCATTATTGTGGTGCAATAGCATTTTATTTATTTAGCAATGCGAGTAACGAGGGGAAAGAGAGGAAAGTCGTTTCAAATCAATCGTAATAGCTCGTTCATTCGGTAAGAATAAACAGTAACGCGATGGGATGAGAAACGAATTTCGTTTCAGACAAAAAAAACATTGTTTCACTAAAACAATTTAATAAATTAAGTACATTGAAAAAATGAAATAAATAATATCTTGTGTAACACCAACTGGAATGTTCCTTAATTGGATGCATCACCCGGAGCATTTAATAATATTTAAATCACGAATAGACTCACCTTGCTCGTATATATTCTGGCTAAAGTGCTCACCTACTGTTGTTAAAGCGAAAATCAATACGAAAACAATTTTAAAATCTCTCTGTTTCTCCTTTATTAATCCGACAAAGTAGTCATTTAAACATGCGCGTTTAATTTTTATAATTGGATCGCTAAAACAAACCTTCATTGAAAAAAAAAACAATCGACAAAATTATTAATTCAACGTTCCACTGACGTTTCGTACTTTTTATCTACCTTGCGGTTTAACGTTATTGTTATGATTATTGTAACGTTTCAATTGTGAAACGACTCGAAAAAAATTGGTTATTAGATTCATGAAAGCGTTCATCTTCCGAAGAAAATTGCTGCTGAATTATATTATGATAACGTAATAAATAATGCTAAGTCTGCTTTCGCGTCTTCTATTTTTATGTTGTTTTCGTTTGGAGAACCTGATACGATTAAACTTTTATAAAATGTTCGTCCTCACCGTGTTTCCGCAAGCTTTTCTTTCTGATGCAGTTTCTCAAATACATATTTTCAATTTTGTATGCGCTTTTCATGTGTCAGTTACATTCTTACAGACGTTCCAATACTTTACGGTTTAAAAGAATTCAAAATCATCTCAGACAATCGCATATTTAAAGCATGTAGCGTCCTAAATAAAAACATGTTTCAATTAATAATTAATTATCGAAAATCACTAAAATCAAATTGATTCCAGTGCCGTGGGTGGATAATTTGTAATTTAGCAAAATAATAGAAACACGGTTTTGCTCACAATGACATCAATTAAAATTTAATGGCAATTTAATTAGCTAGTTTCTAATTTCCTAAACGTTTTTAGTGGAATAGCAATACATTGAAATCTGGCATAGTTTCTAAGTAGGTACTACTGTGTTTTGATTGTTTATATATTTTTGAAGTGGAAACAACTATCAAGTACCTTGAAATGTAAAACAACAAACGCGGCTTAGAAGTGGAGTCAAAAACAGAAGTATAAACTACACACTAATTGTAATAAAATAAGTAAAAACATTCAAGTTCGAATAAACTATTTCGGTTATAACTCTTGTGAATAAAATTGTTGAATTTGTAACTAACGGTTAAATACGACTTAATTCCGTAAAATGCAACAGTCATGTATGTTGTTTTAAGTTTTTAAATATGAAGCAGAGCCAGGCATTTCGATTGGCTCTCTTCCAAATCACATCGAAAATTTACTACTAAACGAAAACTTTTTGTTCTATTTGAAAATAAACATTGGTTTATTTTAAAGTATCCTTAGTTTGATGGCAATCAATGACAACTATTATTTACATGAATGTTGTGTTCCTTCGATTAACTTGTACACCGATAATCAATAAATTGATACAAATAGACAAATACATATTTAAACGGTACAACTCGGCACTGATTAAATATTTGGATCGACTAAACTTTTTCGAAGCAATTACCAACTCAGCGAAATATCGGTCATAAATAAAATTTGACTGCGTAAACTCGCACACCTTTGCGAAAATGTAGACATAAAGGGAATTGGAAAAGAAGCGAAAACATGTCCGACTCATAATTTATTAAACAATAAAGAGACGATTAATGTTTCTGGGTCTAATATGACCTATGGTTTAATTTAAACAAGTTGTTGGGTTGTCAAGATCTATATAATTCCATGTTATTACTGTTTATTGCGGAAGCCGAGATGAACGTTCCCATCACGAGCATGAATTTGCTCCAGTCCGACGTGATCTGTGTCACTGTTAATGATGTGACTACAACCACAAAAACAGATACTTTCGTAATTATTTCATCATTTTTTTATCACTTTTTCATTAACCACATCTCACTTTCGTTGTCATTTATACACTCGTTGATATCAAACGACTTTTTCAAAAATAAATAAATCACTCAAGCTTCCTTTGTTGACGGTAAAAATAGCTGACTGAGGCTATAAAATTCTAACTTTAGTTGCCCCATTTATCGAATCGATATTATTTATATTTCTCCCGCAAAGCGAACTATGAATTTCACCTAGATTACGTCTAATTAAAATATGTTTTTATAAAATTAACAAATTATTTTATTTTTTATATCCGATCAACTGTTCAACTCATTATCTAGCCTTTACTTCAAGTACCTAATACATGGCTTATCTAAATATTCTCTCTTCCGAGGTTTAATCTTGCATACTTTAATTAAGCGTACTGAAACAGTATTTTTACGCAAACGAAATTATTGTTGTTTGTCTGTAGAACTAATTCATGTTTTAATGGAGATAAGTCAAGATTATTAAATCACATACTCAAAACGTTGAGATTTTGGTATGGGTATTAATCCAGGGTATTAATTACTTTATTGTAAACAAGAAAAAAAAGAAAAAAGACTAATTACCACCAAAGCTTGCAATCAGAATAAAAAATGGAATAGGCACAACATGGGTAATCCTAATCTAATGCTTCCCAGTTTTTCAGTCCGTTGGTCCAATAGTCTAAAAATAAGTGTGTTCAAAGTTGTACATTTTTAATTTGATTAAAGGAAAAATAATTTTTATTGATCGAGGTTTAGTACAAAGAATTAAAAATGGCATTTATATGTATGTATATCAACAGGGACTTATAGATAAGCACTGATAAAGTGCATTTTGATAAAAAATATATGGAATAAGCACGTAAATAGTTATCAAAGGGGCAATATCCTCGGACATCACTCACCATTTAGTGGCAAGTCACTGTGGAGAAAGAGAGAAAGATGTTTACCTCGGGTTGGGTTTTGAAAGCAAAGGAAGGAGCGTTTACGGTCGAAAGTTGACATTTTCTAAGAAAACAGCCCTTCTAACCTGTTTTACCCTAATCTGTTCATCTCAGCCACCCCGCCTTTTGCATAAATTACATTGTGTTTGACACAAATGAAATTTGCACTCGAAATAAATTTTTTCAATCGTTAGTAATCACATAGATTACACAAACAGTAGGTACTGGAATTTATAATTTAATAATTGACAGTGGAATAAATTATGGAACAAGATAAATGAACCTATAACACATAAAACATTCATATTTGTTTCTAAATAAACGTTCGAAATTATTTATTACGTACTGTTCACATTACAAAAATTCGAATTATTACATTTCGAGGAAAGCATTTTGTCATACAATGAACAACCGTTAAGAGTGCATTTGACATCTGTTTCAAATTTTGGCTGCTTTAAAAAGGGGCGTTTCAGAGAGAAAACGCTGTGACGAATATTATGACTCTTTTATAAAAACAGGCACAATGATAAAAAATGTTACCAACAATTTAATTTGGCAACATTTCAAGAATGGATTGGTTCATTTCGGACTGTAACGTATTTTTATTCGGTAAACTGAGGTGCGTCAAACAAACAAAAAATTATTTTATGACATATTAAAAGTTTGCTTATCTAAGCAGATTTATTTTTAAACAGCTGTTATCTGTTATCGCTGGCAAAATTCGGAACAAAATCACAAAGTAAATAAAAAAATATCCTGAAATATTCTATTCTCCAAAGAACAAACCATCGCAATTACAGTTATATTTGACTATTTGCAATTTACAAGTCAGAATAGTTCTTATCAACGACACGCGATGAATTTTTATGTATAATATTATAATTATGTGTTTATTCAACAACAGAAATGTACATCGAATTATTTGCTTTTGTTTGGCACTGATGTCCAAATTATTATTAACAAATAACTTTATTCAATGTTTATTAATGTAAACTCGCGAATTAATAAACCAGTTGAGCGAAATATTCCGAGTAATTACGAAAATGTCATTGACACTAAATCAAGGTACTAAAATAGTTACATTTTTTGAAGGTTACTGGACGACGACATTGTTCCTTTCAAGTTTTTATGTTCCTAAATTTTTAATTTAATTTTGCGAGAAAATAGATGGAATTTTATTTATTTCTGTCAAGGTTATTTCAACAACAAATTGTGTAGCACATTTTAAAAATTTTATAGCCACTTCAAATATGAATTTTAAAATTTCTTTTTTCTGCGTGAAGCGAAACATCTGAGAGGTTATTTTATTCGGTTAGTCACGAGGGTCTAGCAGGTAACGTCGTAAATACCCACAAAGACCACCTGAATGCAGAAACCATTTTCATCAGCATAAATCCAACAATTGCCTTTACAAAAATAAATAATTTTAAATTGGATACTTGAAATTCAATAAGTTCAATAAAAAGTATTCGTAATCTTCAAATTTTTATATAAAGATGGTATTAAACAAGCAACAAATATTAACTAACTATTTATTGTAGATTAGATAAGCGTGATAACGACCTAATTTATCTTGTACATATTTGTTTCGAAATAATGAATAAATTTATATTCAGATTTAATACGAATTAATGTTCATTTTTCGACTAATTAAATTTAAACAAAAAAATTCCTAGCTGTCAGTTAAAATTATTTACGGCAAAAATCTATTTTTAAGAAGAAAAAATCTTTTGTTAATTTACTCCAAGAGATTAAATATAATCTCAAACTAAATAACTTGGACGATATAAAAATAAACAAAAATCTTTTTTTATACGAAACACAGTTGCAAAATTTAAAATTTCCTAATTAAAAACTAGTCCTTAACTTTGTCAATTTCAAGGCACATTAAATTATGAAACAGCAACAAAATACCTGTGACAATAGAAGTAAGTTTTGATGAAAAACCGTCCTCAATAGGGTTTTAAAACCGTACAAAATGTAGTTTACCAGCTAGTAAATGTTTTATTACTCCCTATATTCCTCCCAACAAATTTCTAGGTCCACATTTCTGTCTTAAATGTGTGCAAGCTTTCCGACCTGACAGCTAAAAGAGATAATAAATATCGTCAATGGACGCATCTCCTATTCAATTTTAAATTTCCCACTCCATTTGCGTGACGTTATCTTATCCTGTTTTTTCAGCATAATTAAAATAACTTTTTTCCGAATTAATTATTAATAATAAAGATTGGTTACATAAAATCGACGAGAGAATGTTTATACCAACGATTTACTTTCATTTATGGAATTAGCTGTAAAAATTACCGTCTAATTACACGTATCCAATCAAATAATTAAAACCGGTTTATTTGAGGAACATCTTCTCCCATTGATTCTAATTAAAATTGAGCACTTTTTTAATTATTTTTCATTACTTATTAAAATATTTTGGCAGTAGCACCGCGTGCTCGTTTTGAAAGCCATTTTAATAATACCAACTCTGATCGCATCTATTTCTGAAACATTCTGGTTTACATTCAACACTATTCTAATTTTAGTATGCGTTTGTTTTTATCTTTACTTCACACTCAGATAAGTAAAGCTTTATGACAAGCCTGGTAAAGAGAACAGTTTTCTACATAACAAAAATGTATTATAAATTCTTATATTAATTTTATTACAATGGAATGCAAATAATTAACAACAAATTAGAAAACCCACCAAAAGAAAATTTTTCTTCATAGAACAAGGATTATACTAAGGATTCTAACAAAAACTAATCTTCAGGTAGAGAAATACCCCACAACGTCGCAGATGTGGCCGAAAATAAAGAATAGCAGGTTCATTATTCTGTGAATCAGTCTTTAAATGCAGCTATTCGAATTGTGTGTCCACAAAACGAGATCAAATCAATATATAAATTGATTGAATTGAAAAATATTGTTACATTGCTGAAAAAAATGTCAAAGCTCGTCGTCACCGCGAAATTGCTGTAAATTTGCATTTTTTATTTCTGTAGACCGTCAACAGGCGATAACAAAATAAAAAGAAAGTTGAAGCGTTGTAAATAAATATTATGAATAAATAACTTGTTAGTAAATGTTAAATGGTGGCTTAAAATATTGTATCCTTATGTTTTAAAAATAATACACCAATTTATTAGTAGTACATTTGCCATGCCGTGGTTTTTTGATAGAATGCCAAAGACAATGACGGTTATGTGTGAATTTCCGGTGTCCAAAAAAATTAAAAAAATCAATTTACATAAAAAGGATCAAATATCCATTGTTTAAATTTTGATATCCGGTAGGAAAATTTGGATTTTTGAGTTGTAATCAATACAATTGGGATAATTTAGTTAGGAAATGATTAAATTCGAGTACTGTAATAATTTACTCCAAATTCAGTAATAATTAAATTCGTAATTGCATAACCTAATTGAATTTTGATGAACATGTTCCAGTTTACGACCAAATAAACATACCCATTGTTCTATTTATTGCGTGAAGGTGAGAATTTAAACGAATTTATAAAATCAAAATTAATCGTAGACATCTTGACCTAATATGTATACAATAATAAAATGGACTATGAAATATAATAACAGGAAACGATAATAATGCGATAAAATAACACAAAGATTGCGTGTAGAACGATTTCGATCCATTACAGCTTCGATAATGTTTAATTAACTTTACGAAAATAACGTCTTTTAGTAAATTTAAGTGAAAAATCAATTATTTCACAATCGTTACGCAATTTATTAAAAATAAACAAGAAAGGTTTCCTCGTGCTATCCAAAATCATTAGACATGCAGTGAAAGTTCCAGTGGCACAAAAAAGAGCGACGAATTAAAAATAGTAGGTAATTATTTGAACACAATACCGTTATTACAATTTTGATAAATTTATGTTGACATTAGCAACTAAATTTAATTTATCCCTTTACATCGCCTATAACCATCTGGTTTTATCACACCAAGGATGTTCATGATTACAAGACTAGAAACTATAGTTTCTAGAATGGGATGAACTTGGTCTTAATTACCCAATCCCAGGGCGTTAATAAAAGACGACTAACGTTTACCTGTCGCCGTTGTTTTCCCTCTGATGTTATTGCCATCTTCTGTTTTGTTTGCCTTAATTCACCTCCATTACAATTTCATTTCTCTCCCCCAATCTGTTGATCTAATGTTTCCTCTCTACCAAAAACGGAAAAATACCTCTTTAAATTTATGCAAGTGAAAGTTGAACTTGACGCTTGAAAAAAACTATTTATCAAAATACGCTTCGGTATAACAAAATAATATTTGCCATGTCAAATTCGCCCCTCTTTGATAAACCTCTTCAACTTATTCAATAATGCATTTATCTTTGTCGTTTATCGGATAAGGGCACGGCCGACGTATCACCCTCTCTCTCTCTGCCAGGCAAGCAGATGTCAAATTTTCCTCTATGCTTGAAAATACAATAATTATCCTTCGACTTTTTCATCAAAAACCTTCTCAAACGGTTTTTGTGCATTTTTTCGTATGATTTTAATCGTAAAATGCGAAATTCAGCGTCTGGGTAATCTCCCCAAGTCACAAACTAAACAAATGTATAACCTCTTGTAAATATTTAAATAACACAAACAAATCTGTTCCGAATCGTTAAAAAACAATTCAGATGACTAAAACTATAATAATTACTCAATCGTTCGTGTAGGAAGAGTGAATCTCAAACGTTCACAATGACTGAAAGAGAAAGTCGAGTTATTGCTATAGGTATTCTAAAATAATATAAATTGTCGTGATTGTCTTGTGTTTCTTGATTGGATTAATCCGTGACACTGACCTGAACTCGGAGAAATTCTCTTTCAAAAAATTTAAATGAATGCAATATTATAAAAAATAATAAATGAGGCATTCCCACGCCACTGTCTACATCTACAATTTTCTGTTGACTTAGCGTAAACACACCCAAAGATTTGCCAAGTTGGTTAAATTTATCTCCGTCGACCGACTTAATCTGAAAATGAGTAATTTCATCAAGTTTTAGTTAAAAATTTCCGTTAATTAAGCGAATTGTTTAAAAAATACTTCAAAATTGAAAACAGGTGCTTGTTTCTTTTAAAATAAAACGAAACGTGTTGTGAAATCAAACAACACAAAGCATGCGGTGTAAACACGTACATAAATTGAACCTAATCTTACAAATTAATAAGACAATGATTAGAGTCAAGTTTGTTTATTTTTGTAAAATAAAAAGATGACGAAAACGTTCCGAGATAATGTTAGGTATTAAAAAAAGTAACAATGTTTTAGGAGAGAGGACAATGGAAAGAATAAATATTTAACAATGTACACATTTGGATTCCTCTAATAATAATTATGTACAATTCGAGAGAGTGTGAAGTAAGTTTTGATACGAATGGGTGAAAGTCTATTTTCGTGATAAAAGCCAAGAAAATTCGGCGATGTTGATTCGGACGTGTTAATTTAAAAGTGAGATAAATGTGATTAGCGAGTGATTTTCGCAGGGAAATTTAATTAGTTATCGATTTATGGACAAAATTTTCAATTTTTCACCGCTAATAAATCGACTTCAAATTACAATAAGTTTCGGATATAGAAATAATAACGTCATATATAAAGTAGAAAGAGAAACATAAACTAGAGTGGGATAATCTTTGTAAACCGGCTCAAGTGTAGCTCTACTGGAGAGAATGTTAGATGGCATCGCCATGAAGCGGCAAGTCACCGGCTATTAAAACGGCAATCCCGCACTGCCAGCGAAAACAACAAACAGACGCTCCATGCGAATAGTGAACCGTGATCCATTCGACTTCCAAGGCTTCATTTACATTAAAAATAGTTAAAAAGAAAAACTGATTTATAATTAAATGACGGTCGTAATTGCAAATCCTTATAAAATTCAACACGATTGTAATAATTTTCTCCCATCATCGATGGATTTATTGTTTTATAAACCGTTATCGTTATCTGATAGTCGGACAAAAATAGAAAATATTCATCACCTCTCCATGGTCCATCCGACCTTCCGGTGTATTCTCTGGAAGAAAATAAAGACGTAAACTCGCCAACACTTGGTCACTATTTTTATCACTCCATAACAACTGCAATTCACCAATGCACAATAAATCCGAGTCAATCCACAATTTAACAAAGAAAAATTCACTCAAAGTCACTATTCTTTTAATACCGTTTTTCGTATATTTAAAAGCCTTGTAAAACGTATACGGTCCATGTTGGCCACAGGGCCCCCCCACCAACTGCAACAAAATTAGAAAAAATAATTAGCAATTAAAAAATTAATCGCAGCCATCCGCGACTTAAATTTAATCGTCCTATAAACAATTACATTAGTCCACTATCACATTTAGACGAAATTAAATTTATTTGAATTAATCAGCAATTTTATTGTTATGAATATGCGGGCATTCGATCGGAAATTAACTAAAAATAACACGGATTGAGACTGGACCGCTCGCTAAAAAAACAAATGCCACTTTTCTGACAATTTCCATAATTAAATTAATTTCCATAACAATTGCGATTAGGAAAATTAATTAATAATGGGTGATTTTCACCGGAAAAATCCAATAATGTCCCCACCACGTCTCTAACACCTTAAAACACCCCCAAAATAATTTTCGTACCTGTATATCAGCATTATCCATTTTTTTTTCTATTAATCACAGAGCACTACAAACAACACGCTGACACCATCGTCTACTTTGTATTTACTCTAATTATATGACGTCACGATACAGAGCTGCGCTCGTAAAAAGTCGCTTTATTCCGCCGTTATTCGTTTGTGCTGGCGCTTCTGCAACAAATGGTGGAAGGAGGAATGGTGCACAAAGAAATTGACATTGCTGTGGTTGCACTCAGCAAAAGCGGTTCCTGCTTGAGGAAAGTGAAACCGTGATGTAAGTGTGAGTGTAAATAATTTTTAGGTTGCAGGTGACGTTGCAAACTGATGCGATTGGATGGATTCCAAGTTCACTTGTTTCTGCGCGCCATTACGACCGACGGCCGAATTTCAGATAGATTTCTTGGGCCGTTTTTCAGATTTTCGCAATTGTTTTCTGTAAACAGCTGACCGGATGTATTGTTGGTTGCCTAACTGAGTGAAGTTCAAGGTAAACAGGTCTTTATTTACTTGTTTACTAGTGTAATTAATTTATATTAAAAAATGCATAATTGTATTATTAGCATGATATTTAAACATTGTGCGTCATGAGTACAATCCTAAAACAATTCTCAATATCACAGTTTTTTTTTAATAATTTGCGGTTTGGATTGTTTTATGATTTTCTTTTGTTTGACGCGTTTTGCATTTTTTTAATATAATATTGAGGTCATGTAAATTTAGAATACATAAACATAAGTATTTTTAATTTGTTTATTAATTTCAAATTTTCCCGCTTGTAAACGACGTACAATGTTTATTTTTATTCCACCTATTTATAAGAGCAAATTAACAGTTTCATAAATCAGACATTTTCTTTTTTCACAGAAAAATAATAAAATGTGTGCACTGACGCAATTAAACAACGTAATTGATTTTGTTTTTGCGTTTGCTACAATTTTACAGAATTTTTACTTTATTAGTGTTTGAAAATTTGAAACAGGTTACATTATAAGTATGTATTATTCTTTAGCAATTATTATTATAGTATAAAAATCGTTCTACTATACAAAACATAAAATATGTGTTTGGAGTTTTAGCTTTTACCACTAGTAACTTAAAATAGTATGTGATCTTTAAAAGCAGTTGTAAGATTATAAGTTTACCTACTAGAAGTAGTTTAGAAAGTGTAGTTCCGTTGTAAATGTAATAATTACAATAATATACGGAAGTGCAGCACATTATGGTTGGTTCTAGCATGTTAGAGTATTAATGTGTAAATAATTAATGATTTCTGCAGGTGCAAAGTTGAAAAACAGTAACATTTCTGCCAGTAGAAATAAAAAAACATATATATACAAATATTCATTATGTTAATTTTTATTTTGTGTAATTTCCTGTTATTTTTATTTTAGTTCTTATTCGTATGACCATTACAAATAGGATACTTAGCTTATACGAACATTTTTATATATTTATATGTATTTTTTCTTTTTAGTAAAGCTGCAGTGTTTTTTATTGAGATATTGCGAATGTATTGTAATTAAAGTGTTTAATTAAAATTTTATTAGAACATAATCAAGATGGTGTTTTATGTCTCATCCTTTTTTTTAAATAAATTTTTATAGTAAAGAAATAAAAAATTCAAACATTTATTTATTTATTTAAATTTTGTGGTTATTTGGTAATGATGGTATGGTATTGTATGGTCATGAAAGAGAATTAACAAATGATGCTTAAAATAATTTGTCAGGAACTGGCCATGACGCAATTAACGGGAATTAATTTTAAAACTAGTGAAAAAAAAGATCTCAGTTTGTATCAATATTTTCTACGACATTCAAATATTTGTAACAGAAAAAAGGTTTAAGACGATTCCTAAACCCACTTTTTAGAAATGTATTACTGGTTGCAGGATCTCGTTGGCAAATAAATTGTTTTTCAAAGTAGTAAATGAATCTTTGTTTCATAATTTAATGCATTACAAAAATACCATTCATTTTAAAATCTATTAATGTTAACATTACTAAAATAACCGTGAATGCCTATTCGTAAGATGTAATTGGTAAGTACATAAATTTCTAATTTATTCCATGTTTTCATCGGTTTATCAATCCAAATCATAAAGTGTCGAACCGACATAAAATTCTCGGTACATTTTCTGTATTAAATAGAACCAATTCCTCACGACACAATCCTCACTCACCCACACTAAAGGTCCACCTCCTTCTCCAGAACAAACATCTTTGTCTTTTTCACCACCTGCACAAATAAGACTTTTATGTAATTTTCCCCTTAAATTCAATTTACAAATTGGATTGTCAAGTAATTTCCTTTGAAAGCGGTGTATAAAACCCTTTTGCATCATACTTATTGTCTTTACTCCATCCAGTAACTAAATAAACACTTCTACTTTTCCAAAAGAAGGAAGTAAAGCAACGGAAATAAACATACGAAAGTTATATTCACTAGAAAAGAAAACGTTTCGTTCAAAAATAGCAGCACAATGTCGTTTTGACCAGTTTTAATTTTATAGACTTCGTGGAATTTAATGGAACTTTCTAATCTTGGTGTTTTAAAATTTCAGACGATGGAGAACAATCTGACGATGTAATCGTTCTTTTCCTTAAAACATTGAACCGGAATCATTACAACAGAAGGGTGGATAAGAGTACCGCCACATATGCAACTACCCTTTCTTGTAACAATTAAAACAAGATATTCCCACATGTTGTCTTGTTGCACAACTTCAGATTTTATATCTTTAACAAATGTCAAAAGTATGAAGAATGTTGTACTCCTCAAATCGATTACAAAGTTCAGAATGTCACTGGGTTTATCTTTGGGAAAACCAAACTACAACAGAATTTTATTTCATAAATTTTATTCTAAAAATTTACTTTTGAACAATTTTTTTTATTTTCAATAACAGTGTATGCATATCTGAATGAAATGCAATAAATTCAAGTAATGATACCTACCAAATAACGATTTTGCAGATATAATTCACATTCAGATTATGACTGTCCAAATATGAAAATAAGATTATTACAAGCAAAAATGAAAAATCCATCATATAATTAGATTAAGTATTTTACAATCGTACAAACGTTGATATGCTGTTCAAAACAACTGTAACTAAATCATGTCAAACAATAACAAATATATCAGCAGTTCAATAATTACCAGTACATATCAATGTTTCCTACTCATTTAAAACATCAACTGATAGTTTAATATAAAGAATTATAATCCAATGTAAGTATTCATCTATTGGAATAAGATAAGTTTGCATTCTTTTATTTGTAGAAAAAGATGCGATCTTTTAACATTTTGTGTTGTATCTCTTTTGCGTTTTTAACATCTCATGTGGATGGGCAAGCTGACGATTGCGAATGCGTTCCTTTTTATTTATGCAAAAATGGCACAATTAACACTGATGGAGAGAATATTATTGACATCAGGTAAATAAATTGAGAATATATTGGAAATCATTTTCTCATTAGTATGTTTATTTTTTAGAATCAATACAAATGACTGTCCCAATTATTTAGAATTTTGCTGCTCCACAAAAGAAATTACTGAAAAACCTAAACCTAAATCTCCTCTGATAACAAAATCAGGTTGTGGTTATCGCAACCGTAACGGCGTTCAATATCAAATAACGGGAGACACAAATAATGAAGCCCAATTTGGAGAATTTCCTTGGACACTTGCAATTTTGGGTAAAGATGATGACACCTTTTCCCTCAATTGTGGAGGATCGTTGATTCACCCACAAGTTGTTCTTACTGCGGCCCATTGCGTCCATTCAATAGAAAAAATTGTTGTGCGAGCGGGAGAATGGGATAGTAAAACAATTCAAGAGCCTTTGAAACACCAAGATGTAAAAGTTTCTTCAGCGGCAGTCCACCCTCAGTTCAATAACAAAAATCTCAAAAATGACATCGCATTGTTGTTTCTGGAATCGCCTGTGAGTTTAGAAGAAAACCATATCAGCCTTGCTTGTTTGCCAAAGCAAAATAAAGCCCCTTCTTCGAGTCGATGTTACGTGAACGGTTGGGGAAAAAACCACTTTGGAAAAGATGGAGTTATTCAAAACATTCTTAAAAAAATCGAACTTCCGATTGTTGCACATGAGCAGTGTGAAAATGATTTCAGAAAAACAAGATTGGGGAAGCATTTTATACTTAATGAGAGTTTCATGTGTGCTGGTGGTGAGGAGGGCAAAGATGCGTGTACTGGTGATGGTGGTGGACCTTTAGTCTGTCCAATAGAAGGAGAAAAAGATAGATATGAGCAAGTTGGAATTGTCTCATGGGGTATTGGGTGTGGCGAAGAAGGAGTACCAGGGGCTTACACCGATGTTGCCCGATTCAGAAATTGGATTAGAAAACAAATGCTAAAAAAGAATTTCACAAATGCTAATAATAAATAAATTCTGATTTGTTTGACATTGTTTTAGTAGCACCATCTATGAAACTTCCTTGCTATAATTGAACAATATTTGTTAACAAATATATGCGCATGCGATTAATGTAAATGTTAATAATAATAATATATGCGCATGCGATTAATGTAAATGTTAGTAATAATAATAATAAAAATGTTAAGCCGAGGTTATTTCAAGCTCAGACAACAATGTTATTAATAAAAGATTATATCGTCTGTTTTCTCACCACTATATTCTACATTTTGAGTCAAGCACAAACTTTTACCGGAAGTGAGGAAGCAAAATGTGAATGTGTGCCTTTCTATCTTTGTAAGAATGGCAATATTAACACAAACGGCAAAGGACTAATTGATATAAGGTAGTGCTAATTTAAAAACATTCCAATTTTGATTTACTGTTTTTTAGAATGAAACAAGAAGAGTCTTGTTACAGTAATATTGAGTTTTGCTGTGAAAAAACACAGATAATCCAGTCAAGATTGGTAAAAAATCTTGAACCACTTAAAAATGTTGGTTGTGGTTATCGTAACGTTGAGATAGAGAAGACTAAAAGTAACCAATCTCAATTTGGCGAATTCCCTTGGATGGTTGCAGTTTTCCACAAAGGAGAAAACGAGTCAAAGCATTATTACAAATGTGGAGGATCTTTGATCCATCCTCGTGTAGTTCTCACCGCCGCGCATTGCGTTACTCCAGCTGGAAGTTACAAAATAAGAGCTGGTGAGTGGGACAGTCATTCGACTCAAGAACTCTACCAACATCAAGATAGGGACGTTATTCAGAAAGTGGTTCACAGAAGATATGATACACGAAATCTCCAATTCGACATTGCTTTACTTTTCTTGAATTCGGAGCTAGATACAGCCTCCCACATCAATGTTGTTTGTTTACCACCATCAGGTGTTGAGATATCTTCCGGCACTTGTTTTGTGACCGGTTGGGGTCAGAAGGAATTCGATAAAAACGAAACAGAACATATTTTGAAAAAAATTCAATTATCACCAATTCCTAAAGTTGAGTGTCAAAACAGATTTAGAAAAACAAGGTTAAAGACAAGATTTCATCTACATCCAAGTTTTATGTGTGCTGGGGGTGAAGAAGGCGAAGATGCTTGTAGTGGGGACGGTGGAGGTCCCTTAGTTTGCCGAATAGAAGGTGAAGATCGATTTCAACAAGTAGGAATCGTCTCGTGGGGACTTGGATGTGCCACCAAGGGTATACCAGGAGCTTACGCGGATGTTGCATTTTTACGAAACTGGATTGATAACGAAATAAACAGGAGAAATCTCAATACCAGTGGTTATAACTTATAATTATGTTAATAATTTTGTTTAATAAACAACTTTTTTACTCAAGAAGAGATTGCTCCGTATCCAAGCTCAATTAATCTCGCATCTATCCAATTGCTAAATTGTGTAAGATTAGTGTAAACAATAGAGTCTTTAGTTTTAAGTTCATCTTCGCAATTATATGGGCTCCAAGAAACAATACCAACTTGAAAATAACGATGGAAATTATCGGGACATACTAAAGGACTACCACCATCGCCCTAAAAAGTTTTACGTTATGTTCTAACACTTATTACTAAAAAAAGTAAGTATTACCGAACAAATGCTGTTATTTCTGAAATTTTCTACAGTGCAAAAGAAAGAGTTGTGTAAAATAATTTCATCACCTAGATCTGTTTTCAAAATATTCTGACAGTCTGTATTTGTGAATACAGATATGTGTTTTTCTTTAAAAACAGTTGAATAATTACCATTTTTTTGCATACCCCAGGTAGTTACCAAACAGTTATTGAAATTAATGTTGTCCATATTTGTTGGAACACAAACAGTCTCAATATTATTACTTTTAATTAACGATTTGTTAAGAATTAAAAGCGCTAGATCGTTATAAAAATTTTCTTTGAGAAAATGCTCGTAAATGATAATTTCAGCAACATTTCTCTCTTGATAGTTTTCCTCTTTTGACGAATTAAAATCCCTTTGTTGTCCCGCCCTTATTACAATATCTTCCGGTTTCAAACTGCAGCAAAATCAATTTCATATTACTTACTTTCAAAAATTCAACTCACTTTTGGATGCAATGTGCTGCAGTTAAAACAACAATTGCTGAAAGTAAAGAACCTCCACAAAACGGTCTCCCATTTAATGAATTTGCGTTAAAAAGTGTAACCATCCAAGGGAATTCTAATTTTGCGTTAGTGTCAACTCCACATTGAGACTGAAATTCCAAATTCATGGTTGGAACATGTGTCACGGAGTGAATTGTCGGGTTAGCGATCTGGCAACAAACTTCCAAAATGTGGCCACATTTTGGGTCTGCAATTCTTGGATGAATTTGACTGGAACCATCTACTTCCGGGTAATCAACAATCGTATTAGTGAAGGGATCACAATTGTAATAAGGGACACATTTGAATTTGTTTTTTTGATCTCCTTCCCCGCATTTTAGCAAGGCTTCTAAATTTTCAGGGTGTGGTGTTACAACTTCTTCGTAGTTATTAAAAAAATCGTCAGCATGGATTGCCTTCAATAAAAATAAATAAACAAATAATAAAAACAGTTGTTTTGTGTAACATAGATTGTTTTGGCTCATTATAACGTTTACTGTGTTTTGGAATAAACATTGATATATTTAAAAATATAAAAATGGCAGGAAGTTCAGAGATTAAATGATATCCACCCACGATAGATTGTTTCATATTTATTAAAATTTGTAATAAGCGACGATACAGCCTTCCTTAATATAAATTTACATTGATAAACGTAATTATTGCACGTATGAATTAATGTTAATACCCAATTCTTGCAGTCTTAAGTCAACCCAAGTCCTAAAACCCGCGACATCGGCATAAACACCAGGAATTTGACTCTCTCCACATCCTATGCCCCAAGCCACTATCCCGACTTGCAAATACCGATTAGAATTATTGGGATCAGGGCAAATCAGAGGGCTTCCTCCATCACCCTACAAATCAATTATTAAATCCAATCAAAATTTTCTCCCAAGTACTAACCGTACAAGTGTCCAAATTTGGTTGACCTCCTGCACATATAAAAGATCTGTGGAGGACAAAAGAACCCCCTAATCGAGTCGTCCTAAGTGCTTTTTGACAGTTTTCGTTGTGTACTAAGGGCATTTTAATTTTTTTTAGGATAACCGCGTATCTACCTTTATCGCCTGTGATCAAAATTTAAGTAAATTTTTCGATGTGTTGGGATTATTACCAAAAGAGTCCTTTCCCCATCCTGTTGCAAAACAATCATTTGCATTGAAGCGTTGGTCTTGATTTGGTAAACACACAGTGCCCACACTTGCAGTTTTAGTAAATGGACGATCTAGGATGAGAAGTGCAGCATCGTTGTAGAGACTGCCCTTAAGGAAGTGTTCATGAACAATTTTTTGAGCAACATTCCTCTCTTGGAAAGGAATTCGTTCATTGGTAGTCTGTGTATCCCACTCGCCAGCTCTGACTTTGATTTCATTAATATTAACACTAGAAAAAATAGATGTAAAAAAGTCGGTACTTCAGATTTTATTTACTTGTGGACGCAGTGAGCACCGGTCAAAATCACTCTAGGTCCAATCAAGGAGCCTCCACAGATTGCTAGTTGTTGACCACCAGTTGGGTTCTTTCTCAGTATAGCCACCATCCAAGGAAATTCGCCAAAATTTGCCTCATTTGTGCTCCCAATTAAGTTAAAATCAAGTCCTTGGATATTCCTAATGCCACAGTTGGCCAATCGTGAGCTATTTGTTGGTGTTTCATCTGTTCTAATACTAGGTGTTGGAGCTGTAGTTGGTGCGGGAGTTGGTTGAGGGTTGGAGGAGTTGGTCCCTTCACCAATCTTACAACAAATTTCCAAGTAATGGTCACACTTTGGCTCATCTTCCCCCATTCTAAAACTCTTATTAAACTTTATTCCTATTTAAGACCAATTTTACCTTATGTTGATTTTGTTTGTCCCGTCAATGTCTGCATTCTCTTGCACAGTGTTGGTGTTAGGGTCACAGTTATAATAAGGAACACACACAAAACGGTTTTGTTGTTCACCTTCACCACATTTTGTTAAAGCTCCGATACTTTTCAAAGGTGGAGGAGTCACTTCTTCATAATTGGATAAAAAGTCAGCGAAAGAACTGTTTGTTCCAAAAATACTATTTATAGCATCTTCTTGATCGTTTTGTGCAAAAACAAAATTTGCAAAAGTAATGATTAAAAAAAAATTCATTCTAAAAGATTTTTTTGACTAGAAATACAGCCGCTTCACATGACTTACGTTTATTCACTGGTTAAGGATTGTTTTGAAACAGACGGAGCGTGAAATGTTTCTTATTTTCTTCGACTCAGGGGAAAACCACCTAATAACGAAATTCGTTACAACGCAGTCAAGGTTGAAGGTTATCTTGGAGTGCTTGTAGAGAGAGTTATTAAATTAACAATTATCATATTGAAATAGAATTTTAATTACATAGATGCAACTTAATAAATGACTTCATACTTACCGGCGATGACTTCAACAATGATTAAAAAATGATTCTTAGTCAAAGCCAGGCTACTAAACTGCTAACTAACTGTGAAAAAAATGTTAATTAAATACAAAGATGTCTGCGTGTGGGGTACTAAAAATAATCATTAATTACAAAAAGACAGTTATGACGTTACGAGATTTTTAAGAATACCCAAACTGGTTTATTTAATGCCAATCATACAGTGTTAATGACCTAAATATACACATGCAAATTGTGGGATTTACTAGGGACTGGGAATTTGTAGACGAGACACTCACAGATCATCTCTTTTTACAAAAAAAAATGTTATGGTCATGATGTATTTATTCCGAGATCAAAGGTTATCATATTATGTTTTATTTAGGAACTAGGTCATGTAAGGCTTATTGCTAAGGTTCAGTCTTTCCATTTGTGTGTCCACCCAAATCCGGGATTTGGAAACGTCAGCATAAACTCCCGGAGTTGTTGTTCCACAACCAAGACCCCAAGCTACGATACCAGCTTGGAGGTAACGAGCTGGGTTTTTGGGGTCTGGACAAACCAAAGGACTTCCTCCGTCACCCTAAAATCACGAAATTACCGCACATGAAATAAATTATGAATGAAAATTACGGTGCATGTATCCCTGCCCGGAATTCCCCCAGCACAAGTAAAACTCTTGTGCAATTTGAAGAAATTCCCCAATTTTGTTTTTTTGAGTGCAGCTTGGCATTGGGAGTGTGGTACAATTGGAAGTTCAATTTTTTTCAAAATCATTTGGTATTGGCCTTCGCTACCATAAGCGTTTTTGCCCCAACCAGTTGCAAAACATTCTTGGGAATTAATAATTTCGTCTTGGTTTGGCAAACAAACAGTTCCAATGTGTTTAGCTTTATAAAAAGGTTTATCCAAAACTATTATAGCAACGTCGTTGAAAAGTACACCATCTTTGAATGCTTCGTGGATTATAATTTCCTCGACTTGTCTTTCCTGATAAGGAAATCTCTCGTCTTGAGTTTGAGTGTCCCATTCTCCAGCACGAATTTTAATCTCTTCAGGTTTAAACCTGTTAATTTACAAAATCTCGTAAGTGGTAAAAATAGTTTTAAACATTACTTATGAACACAATGTGCACCAGTTAAAATAACTCGAGGTGCGATGAGTGATCCTCCACACAAAGCAAATCCTTGATCCACAGATGGGTTATAATTTTTCTTCAAAACCGCTACCATCCATGGAAATTCGCCATATTCGGCTTCGTTATGAGAATTTCCCGTGATTTTAAAATCAATACCGTTATTATTGCGAATACCACAGAAGCTTAAACTGGGGGCTGGTTGTGGTTTTGCGGTTGGTGGAATCTGAGATGTTGTTAAATGGTTTTGGGTTGATGCGGTATTGTCAGTTGGATGTGGCTTGGTTGTGGGTGGAATTTGAGACGTGGTTGAATGATCCTTGTCCGGTATTTGACAGCATACGTCTAGAGCTTTGGTGCATAATTTAGGCACACCCAATCTAAAAAAAATGTAAAACTTTTTGCAATGCTATCTGGCAATGTACATTTTTATACAGGAACTGAAGTTTTGAAGTTTTGGTTGAAATAAAAATTTATGCAGTTTTATGCAAACACATTTATTTAGTTCTAAATGAATGAGTCTTATTAGGGTGTTAATGTTTAGTTTATATTGTAAATCAATAAAGTTAAGGATTACATTGAGATTAGCTTTTTCTTAAAACGAAATGAAATAAAAAAACATTTTAACATAATCCCCGATATCCTATGAACACTACGAAAATAGGTAAAAATTATTTAAATAACACTAAAAATCATTTGAAATTTTGTTATTAAAAGTCTCAAGTTGACCTACTTGCTGAAATGACTTTACTAGATAAGTACTACTAACTTAAAATGAAAATTAAAGGTTTTCAAGTATGTATGTGTTCAAAATATTCAAAAATTGTACCTAATGGTAGCATTGGATAACTAGCTTTTTTATTTCCATTTCCATGAGAACACATTGTATGTACTCAATTATTCTTTAATAAATGTTATTTTCACTTATTTAGAATAAATGAATATAGCTAAAATTTACATATTACAACATTTACATATTACAAACACAGTGAGAGAACAAAGAGGAAAAACTAAGAATATTTTTTTAATTAAAAAAACAGTCAAAGTAAAAAAATCTTATCACAAATGGTATCTGAAGTTTTCAAGAACGAATCGTCACATTTACCAATACTTTTGATAAAAAACAAGATAAAAGCAAAGTTTTAATGCATTAATATCCATTACATCAGGCTATAATTTATTGTTACAAAAAGGGGGAATACACAACTAAAACATCTGTTTTTGGATCCAAGTGTTTATCTTTGTCATATTTTTATCTATTACCGGAACTTTATTGTATTTATGGGCAATATTTATAATTTAATACAATTTTGATTTTTATAGTTATAGAATTGGAAACTTCCCGTAATGGGATCAACGGATAACAATGTCAACACCGTAATTAGAAAAAAAAAGAAGCAATTTTAAATCAATTACCCTATCTGAAACCAGTTTATAACGGGAGTTACACTGAGCTCTAAAGATTTTTAACTCAAGAAAAATTTATTTTTCATTTAATTAAATCCGGGCATGATTAATTATTTTATGTATTTTACCTGATATCAATTAATAAACTATAATCATTATTATCGGTTTCTTCCTCCTCCGGTATGATAGTATTCGTGTTACCATCACATCGATGGTACGGCACACATTTAAAATTGATTTTACTACCTTCGCCACACTTCTCATGTGCTCCAAAACCGCCCATCGTGGGTTTAGTAACTTCTTCAAAATTAGTAGGGACAAAATCAGTTTGTGTCCAAACAAGTCCACACCAAGCCATTAATAAAATTACACGCAACATTCTAAAAGAATATAAGAGATGCAAACTTGTAACTGATTTCACGGTCACCTTGAATCAATTATATAACAACAGGTTACAACACAACAGCCACTGAAATTCAACCGGACTCATTTTAAGATTCTTTACTTACAATTATACCTGGCCTCCCCTCTACTTGGTGCGATTTATCCAAACTAGGTAAATCACTTGGAAAATCCAGATAATTCTGACCTTAAGGATGAACTCACTTTCGAAAAATGTAAACATTGCTATTACAAAATACTTTATTAAAGACGATACAATAAAATTTTAATATTCGTAAACTGAAGTATCCAAGTTTTTGAGTTTTATTTGTTGATCTATCCACTTTCTGAAGAGAGCTAAATTGACGTAAACTCCTGGAGTGTTGTCTTCTCCACATCCAATGCCCCACGCCACGATTCCGGCTTGTTGGTACTTCTCACTTTCACCCGGAATTGGGCAAACTAAAGGACTACCACCGTCACCTTTGCAAGTGTCTTTCTTCGGCTCGCCTCCGGCACAAATAAAACTTTTGTGCAATTCGAAGTGTTTCCCTAACCTTGTCTTCCTTAAAGCTTCCTGACACTTATCTCTCGGAACCACCGGCAAATCAATTTTCTTCAAAATCACCTGATACCTCCCTTCTTTCCCAAATACGTCCTTCCCCCAACCACTCGCATAACACCTCGAATGGTCAACATTCACCCCTTGAGGAGGCAAGCAAACAACATTGACATTATCGGCGATATCAACCGGAGTTTTCAGAAACAACAAAGCGACGTCATTGTACAAAGCCCCAGCGTAAAACTCCGGGTGAATCACGACAGACTCGACCTCCCTGTCTTGATGGGGGTAGAGTTCTTTTTTCGTTTGAGTATCCCATTCTCCAGCCCGGATTTTAAAAACTTTTTTTCCGGTGACGCAATGTGCGGCGGTTACAACCACCTGGGTGTGTATAAGCGCACCTCCACATTGATAAACGTTGAGTTTTTGAGGATTGCCCTCGATGGTTTCCTCGCGGAGGACTGCAACCATCCAGGGGAATTCCCCATACGAAGCTTCGTTTTCCGTGTTTCCAGTTATCCGGAAGCCGATGCCGTCTGGGTTGTGGTGCCCACAACCGGTTCGTTTTATGGGTGGAGGAGTTGGGGTTATGGGTTTTTCGACTTCGTTGCCTTTGTCGCAGCAAACGTCGATGTAGTTCTCGCAAGGGCCTTCATTGATTCTGGAAATTTTATAAAAATTGTTTTGCAATTATTCAGTTCGATAAACAATAATAATAATTCATTACGTAAGAAGTTATTAATTTTAAATATGCACTTAATTAGTAAAAAATCTTTTGATTCTGTAAAACGAATCAAGGTTTTGTTTTTTGTGCATAAATTAAAATATTACCTTATGTCAATAATTCCTTCTCCGTTCGTATTGACTGAACCATTGCTACAGAGATAATAAGGAACGCAGGTACAAGAACCCGTTCCAGGAATTCCTCCAGAACCACCACTTGTGTCGGGTTGCAAATTTGGAGTTCTGCTTGTTACAGGTTTATTTTCAGGAGTACTATTTTCATTAGTTCCGTACAAGTCTTTAATTAACTCATCTTTAGTTTTTCCTTGAGCACTGGTATAAGAAAAAATTACAATCAAAAGAATGAGTGATCTGTTATAAAACATTCTAATTCTTCTTCCTGAAAAAAATATTTACCTTTTTAATTTGTATTTCACATTAGTTCAGAGCTATTTTTATTTATCAAATTCTTAATAAAACCATTCAAATGTCATAAAGTCAAATCAAAGACGATAAAGAATTGTGATCAGATCGAAGAACGTAAACAAATTTAGAATACATTAAACGTTGTTTATATTTTTTTCTAATGATATATTGTCCTGAAGAACTCACCTGTCGTTGGAACAAGAGATGACCACACGAAATAATCTGTACAACCAACACTGTCAGGTTTTACCCGGAGCACCTTGAACCAAGTGGATTTATCGTGACGTCAGCTGGAAACTACACAAGCAGCGCGATTCGTACATCCGAAGCAAATGAGTGTCTGATTAAACAGTAGCAATTTATGATCAGTTAATACGAATGGAAGGGATTAGTTAATAAGAGGAGTTTTTAGTGCCTGAAAGTGGGCGATAATTTTTTTTTTAATTTTTGGAACGAAAATAATTGTTTTTGGTGTAGAGGCTTTCAAAAATAGTATGTATAGTAAAAAAAAACGAAAAAAATGTCTCACCGTGACAATGTTTGCACATTGCCGTGACCAGGATTCGAACCTGGGTTACTACGGCCACAACGTAGGGTCCTAACCACTAGACGATCACGGCTATCGAGACTTGATTTTAATGAGCGCAAGCTCAGTTTATCCATCATCGAAAGCTGATTTAACATACTTTTTTCTATAATACTAATTTATATGAAACACTTTGATTACTTTCTATTTTTATATAAATTATACACAAATCTTAACGCAGATGAAATATTATTTTAACTAAAATAGTTGTATCCGTCTACTTTTTTTGTAAGATATAAAGTTTATTAATTATAGCACATTACAAGCGAGGTGGTAAATATGGCATTACCCCGAGTGCTTATGTATACGATCGAGAGGCGCTAGCCTCGAGATCGGATAAAGCACAAGGGGTAATGCCATTACCACCGAGGTTTGTAAGCTATTTTATTCAGAATCACATTATTTTCAGTCAAAAATTTGAGTAAAATAAAATTCTAACAAAGTTAAGGTCCAAACGTGGTAGGCCATCCAAATGACGTTTGATTTTTGACATTTCAGAAATGTCAAAGAAAATATTGAAATAAAATGTGTAAATCTAATTTAAAGTCGTCGAAATGGAGCAATATACTCCCCCCAGAATTAAGAGAAACTGCTACAAAAGCAATTGAATACTAATTTAGCGAAATATTATGCGTAACTTGACAATTTAAAAGAACAAATTTCGGGTATTTTCGTAATTTTAACGTTGGCAATCCTGCATATTACCACCAAGAGGAGTAACATTTATTACTCTTCATGAGAAATAATGACATGTTTCCCAACCTTAAAAAGGTTAGTAATCGGCATATTACATTAGTGATTGTGAATAAAAATATATACTCATACGTAAAATTTTATAATACATAAATCAATAACAAAACTAAAATCTAAAATTATTTCATATACGACTGCAAAAATCGAATAACATGTCACAAAGTAATGTTACCAAATTCTTTAGAGTTTGTCCTTGTTTCAAATTTTTAAAAACTCATATGGGTTTTTACACTGATTACTAAATACAGACTATTACAAATGTCACTTTTGTGCACTTTCTCTGCATGTTCTACGTAAACTCAGTTTCTCCTTAAAAAGAAAATCTTATTTTAAATGCAATTTTTTCTTTCAAAAAAAAAATATGTTTAACTACTAATAGGTATCTACAAAATAAAAAATTAATTAATTAATAATTAATTAATTTCTACATAAAAAAAATAAAAAATATTTTGTACATTTTGTTATAAAATCATTGACTTGATAACAACTTCATTTTAAAACAGACTATAGGAAACCAGGAAAGAATAAAACAAGACCAATTTATAGTTTATAGTTTAGTTTTTGAACTTGTTTTAATCGTCGGTGTAAATTCCTGGCTGTTTTTCAGATTTATGGGTTTTACCGATAAAATTTTCAACATTTGGCAAACAGATTGAGTTCACACTATTTGCAAAACTGTACTATTTTTCTAATATTAGCAAAGCAATCATTGTGTAAACTTTACAAATAATAGGTATTCGGGGTGTTTGCATGATTATACACATTTCGTTCGTTCTTAGATCCATCACCAACGTCCCGGAAAATTCCTCGACTATTAATTTTCTATAATTTTTAATGATACTCCCTTGCTTTTACAAAAAAATCCAAACATCTTCACTTAATTCCCCAGGCCTAGTTGTCGTCGAATCAGTTTTAGGTGTTAAAACTCAAACATTTATTAAAGATTTAGAACCATAGCTTTTTTTTATAAACAGGTTCTTTCAAAAAGATATCAGTCAGTTGGTGGTGCTCCTGATTCTGTTGGCCACAATAGGTGATCATTTAATTTAAATCAGAACAAGTTAAATTATCCGGTAAATTATTAGAAATAGTAATTGAAGGTTTTGATCATTTATTTAAATATTTGACTCACCCAGATCCGGCAAGAAACGTAAAACGACTTGTTTCAGAGGATTGGTAATAAGCTTTGCATGTGGAATTTTGAAATAAAATTCAAGAATGCTGTCATTTTAAATTAGGACTAAATCCTTGTCGAGGTATTTAAATAGGAAAAAGTTAAAAGAATTAAGGAAAACAAACGTCTAGTATGCATTGTAAAGTGCATTAAAATAACATAAAGATTCTGACTAATAATATCAGTAATTACAGGGTCAGTAAGTCAGTTTGTTATTAAACAAATGCATTGATAAATAATTCCGTATCCTTTATTTCTTTCTCAAAAGATGTAAACATTAAAATACCTAATATTACCTACCACAAAACTTGTCTGAGTATAATTATGAAATACTCCTAAAATCTTAAATAGTGTTACGTAGTATTTAATTTAATTATAAGTACATAGTGGATAATGGAATGGGATCGTATCTTTTCTTTATGAAATATTCTTTTTTTACCTACAATCCTACAAAATTTAATGTAGGCAACTTCTGAGCAGATAGACATTACAAGTTGCTTAAAAGTTATCTGAAAGGATTTACATTTTACAGTTCCACTGTGAACTAATTCACTTGATTCCATCCAATCCAATATCTATTTCAATTATTTGTCCCACAACGCGCAGGCTTAGTAAATTGCAAAACATGAACATGCGTTAGTCTAGATTTGTTGCTATTATGTTTAACAAACACCTGTTTATTACGTGATACCGCACCTAGAGAAAACTACCGTGAAAACATTGTTTCCACTTGATAATCAGTGTTGTTTTTAATTATTTTAACAATGGAATTAAGTGACTCAAGGTGAGATTCAGGACTGATATCTATTTTTAATATTTAAGCGCCTCGTGTTCTGCGATCCATGGTTTAGTTTAGTTTTTTTAATAATAATTAATTGTGAGATTTGAGTCATTCGACGACATGCGAAAATGATTTTTTGTGTTTACAAACTTAGAACATTTATTTATTGTTCTTTTCTATTTTTCTTTAATGAATTACAACGGGTAAAAATAAGTCACAAAACATTATCGTATGCAAAAAAAAATTTGATTTCCGTCGGTAACACAAAATTAAAGTAATTACATATTTATAGGATGGTTTAATGTTACAGAGATTAATAGTGCAGAGTTGCACAATTCAGAGAATTTTTTTTGCGACTTTGCTTTTCAGAAAAACTACATTTTCAATTTTACTTAAAGTCTCATTAAAACTATGCAAATTAGGTATTTGGAAATACAAAATTATTGCAAAAATTTACCACAAAACAATTGTCTATGTATCTATTAGTGTAAACTGTTCATTATAATAAGTAATTTTTTTTTATAAAAAAAACATTGATTTACAAAAAAACAGGTGTACATAATTACCTATACCTAAGCTTGAATTTGAAAACATTTCTTTTTTTTTATAGTAACAGTTTAGCAGTGGACGATTCGCTGTTTAACGAAGTGGAAGACATAATGTGTGACCAAAGAATAATTTCCGGAGAAGTTAGTGTTATGGGTTTGGAAAATAAGACATCTTATATTATTATATCAGCAGCGTAAGTAGGATAAAATAATTATTTAATGGTATTATACTTCAAAATTATCGATAATAATATGATTACTCTGTGTTTGTATTTTTTATTATGGCTATAATTATCGGCTTTCTGCTCTAATAACAAAGTTCGTTGCAAATATTTAAAAACAATTAGGTAATGAGTAGCAGTCACATGTTACTTTTGGCATAGGAAAAAATAATTGAATCACAGTCAGTTTAGTTAAAAAAAAATTCAGGCTTTATTTATTGATTTATTAACTAGGTACCTAAATTAATATAGTGACCAGTAAAGCCTCAAAATAAAACGAATGAAAATAAATTTCTTGACGCAAAGCAAGACTGTCACGCAATATTTTATTTTTAGTGACGACTCATTGAAAGTATTTACTTTACTGCAGTGAAAAATTTTCGAAACCATATTTTTGCGTAAAACGCTTCGCTTTTACTAGTTTTAATAAAGGCCACGTGTTCGTTGATTTGCGATAATAAATTTGCATGTGGAATATTATCCGTAAATATGTAGGTTTGAGTAAACTATACCTAGTGGTGTCATTAAAAGGCAGACAATAGCACGGTGCTTGATACATAGAAGTAATAAATTGAAACGTCCTTGTCACAATTATCATTTATAATATATCGCAATGTGAATCAGTTCAGAATGGACGATTTAAACAGATAAAGTACAGCGAACCGGGATGTGACATGCTTGAACTTTTGGTGGTTTCTTCAAGGTGCCAATTTGGAGCGTGATAATATGATACCAAAGGAAATGCTCATTAGGTGAGTGGGAACATTGTGCAAATTGTGGATTAGAAAATTAATACTCAAGATTGAACATGGCACCAAAATTCAAGAGATTGTTATTTATTTTATAAAAATTATTTATAGATGCGGCCTTGAATCAATAATGATTTTTCCGAAGCCTTATTACATGACACGTGAAAGCTGAAACATTAATAGAAGAACAGATCTGACAAGAAATAGAAATATAAGCATAATTGTGTTAATTTCTCTTGTTATTTTTTTCATTTTTTAAGCTTTACCAATCAATATTTCACTGATAACAGTTAGTTAATTTATAACCTTGCTACTAGTAATTTAGTAAACAGGGAGACTAAATAATTAATAAGAAAAACGTTCAAGGAGTATTGATTAAACAGTGATCATTTTTACTGTCGTTCCAAGTGTTCGTACGCACGCTTTTAGATCTATACTACAATATTAATAACAAAGCAATGTCAAGGCAAAGGACAAGCTTCTGTAATAGATAAAAATGATTCAAATGTAGATATTTTGAATGAGTGTGTAACAGTCGTACATGTTTTGAAAGCGGACCAATTGTATCAATTACCAAGTTGCTAATTCTGTAAATACAAACACAATAGGGCCAATTTGGTGATTTTAAAACCATTAAAATAGAAAATGTTATTGTGGAAAAATATTTTTTTATATACATTGTATCTGTAATATTTGTATGTTTTTTTTTTTTTAATAATTATTAAAAGAGTAAAGGGACCAAAACCTATAAAAGCTACAAATAACAGAGTTACAATTTAGGATACCGCTTCCTTGTTTCCTCTTCTAATAGACTGTAGCAAAAAACTTGGAAAATTATTTTTTCAACAGAAATAAATAGAGTCAAAGTGCAAAGTTTAGTCTCATAACTTCGAAATTTTTATAGATAGAATTTTTTAAATATTTTTTTCCTGGTATCATGGCATTTTTCTCCGGGGTACGAGTTCTAGCGCACCTGTATTTACCTATACAGGGTAGGTAAGAATTCGCGCTCTAGAGAAAAATGCCAAGTAAGATAAGATACCAGGAACATGGAATAAACATTAAAAAAATTCAATCTATAAGAATTTCGAAATTATGGGGGTTTAAATTTTGCTCAGTTCCTTTTTATTTCTGTTGAAAAAATAATTTTACATTTTTTTGCTACAGGCTATTAGAAGAGGAAACAAAGAAGTTGTATCCTGAATTGTAACTATGTTTCACGTTATTTGTGGCTTTTATTTATTTATTACTTGTTATTTTATTTTTTACATTTTTTCCATCTCTCTGATTCTGTAACACCGGTGTAGGAGTGATATTTAGACACTTGTTTAGTAATGTTTTTACAATTGTTATTATGTATTTATTTAGACGCCTACGAGTAGCTGTGGCTGTCTTCGCCCGCACTGTCATGCCAGCAGTCCTAAAAATCTACTACTTGTACCTAAGAAACCAACAAATCGTAGTAGACAAAGTCCGACACCGCCTTCTTCCAACACTAGTAGCCTTCCTAGCCAACAGTCTCTCAAGTTCTTTAGCATCAGTCCAGAAACGCATCACTTTCCCGCTCAACCGTCGTGCCATCAAAGACATACAAAAAGACCTCAATCCAGTTAACGAAGACGTCACCAACACCATCCCCGAAGAAAGCGTTGAATGTCAAGTCCTATTCGCCCCAAAAGAAGAAATCCTAGCCGATGTTATCTTCATCCACGGTCTTCATGGAGGCATCGATAAGACATGGAAGCAAGGCCAATGGCGACACGACGGTCACAAACTCAAAGACCAATCACCCGTCCGGAGTCAATCAACGGGGAATTTATACGTTCCACCCAGAAAACATTCTTTGAAACGTACTTTCAGTGATATTTACGCCAACAGGCCGCAGGTGAAGATTGCGAGGAAGGAAAATGAGGTATGCGTGACGCGCGAAGAGGAATGGGAAGTTATCGAAGACGAGGATGTGGGTGACGATGGGTGTTATTCGAACTGTTGGCCGCAGGACTGGTTGCCGAAGGATTGTCCAGGAGTGAGGGTGATTGCTTTGAATTATACCACGGATGTGTTGTGGTGTCCAGTTTGGAAGAAAAAGAGACTAAGGTGAGTTTTAAAACGCAACTGATTGAATTGCCATTAATTCGATCTTAATGAAAAAATCGACAAATAAAAGAATTCAGCCTTCACCCAAAATTGCGCAGCATGTAAATTCATTAACTAAAATGCTAATTTCACGCTGGGTGAATGTGCATACGTCGAGTATGCGGGTTGTAAACATATGTCTCCATGAATTTTTTTTATTCAAGATCTTGCCAAGGTTGGAAAATACAATACTTCTGTCTTACACCATACACAAAAACTAATGCAACAAGAGTGCGAAAATTGCCAACCATGAAACCATAAAAGGACAAAAAATACATATATCGCAAAAAAATTAAGAATTTATTTCATGTTATTTTGTGGACAATGTGTTGATAATGATCTACTTACCGAACTTTCACTCTTTTGCAATATTACAATTATAATTTGATAGGTGCAAATAAATTACTCTATCGATTTAAGCAATAAAATTAGTGTTAAGAGGCCAAGAAACGGAAAAACACACAAAATGTGTCCTGCAACTATTGTAACCGGAAAATGAGTAGATGTGTGATTAATGGTTTAAAAGGTATGTTCTCGTAAGTAATTATTCCAAATTTTATATTTGGTCAAATGGTTCCAAAGTTATTACAAAAAAAAAAAATTCCATACCCACATTCCAAGGGCTGTAAAATAAAATTCTTATCAGTAAAGACAGAACAGGAGTTATTATTTAAATGAACATCATTTAGGTCATTTTTGAAGTCTAAATATTGGTTCATATTTATGAATAACCCTATATGTATGACGATTATAAGTACATATTTTGATTTTTATAAATAATTGTCTGCCAATATTATTTTTTAAAACTTTCACTTTCAATTTTTTTCTAAAATTCATACTGATAAATGGACGGATTGTGTTTTAGATAAACCAATTTTTTAATGATGAAAGTAACATTTTTGTATGTATTTTATTGAGCTAAAGCCATTAAACCTTCCTGCTTAATGTATTTCTTTTTGATATAAAATTGTAAATACGAGTTTTGCGTACGTCTAAATTGTTAGTTCATTTTAAGTAGTCTAAAATATGTTTCTCATAATTTGTATCTTATTCATTTCGAAATAACTCTATTATTTAGGGGATTTACAATTATTATGGGTTGTTGACCTCGATACAAAGAGGAGACATAACATAATTGCATAATTTCATCAAACTCCCGCTGCAATTATCTACCATACCATATAAATAATTTTATTGCAATTGTTGGAAACAATATTTTTCAATGAGAATAAATATTATTTCAGAATTACACAATTATTGTAGATAATTGACAGGCCGAAGATCAATTAAATAATAGTTACATATGTACTTATTACGACTAGAATACTTGACAGTTTTTGCAATGAGGAATGAATTTCACTTCATAAATGGTTGTAGAAATACGAAAGAGTTTTTCTCTAAATATTTGTTGTCATTGAATAATAAACTTTAATATTACATCATCTATTTATCCTTTGAAATGTATTAAATAATACGGTATTTTGTCTTTTAAATCCTACCATGTCTAAACTAAAATAAGTAAGTAAAATAAAATTAAAATAACGAACTTTGAAATTAATAAAAAAATCACGATAACAAATTATTTTAATAAACATGTCTACAGTACTTTCGGCTAAGTGACTTTAGTGATAACGTTGTAATAAACAAAGTCCATAATTATGCTATTGTCTAGCTACATAAAACGATAAAACTGATAAAAGAAAAATTGAAACACACAAAAAAATCTGAATTGGGTTAGCATAATGACCTGCTATTACCATGACCTTTGTTTTTGACATTCGGGTCAAGAATACACGAGCCAAAAATTTTTCATTAGTTTAAAAAAAATAGATCAAAGAATAGACACTTTGTTATTTATATATTCCAAGGAATTTGTAAAGGCTATTAGGCCAGTCACCTCGAAAATTTATTCAAATTAACTAAAAATATGTGTCTACAGGACTGACATGGTCGAAAGGAGCGACGAAATGATCGAGGAACTTTGCAAATTAGGGGTAGGAAAAAAGCCAGTTATTTGGGTTGGACACTCGAAAGGAGGTCTCTTCATTAAACAAATCATAATGAATGGTAAAGAAACATTTTTTAAAATTCATTTGAAGTAATGTAATTTTAGCATGGGAGCGGCACAGAGAATGTCCCGAAAAATTCGGAATCTTTCAAAATAGCAAAGGGATCATGTTTTATAGCGTGCCCCACAAAGGATCAGTTTTAGCAGATTTCACTTTGCCGCTTCTTAGGCGAAGTGTTGAACTAATAGAAATACAAAGAAGTAAGTTTCCACTCGATCATAAAAGTAGTGTTTAAACATAATTAATATTTTAGACTGTGATTTCGTACTAGATCTGCACAAGCGATTTTTAGAACTATGCAAGCAAGGCCATTTAGAAGCTGACATTTTTAGTTTTATTGAAACTTCGTTTACATTAATGTCGTTTGTTTATTTAAAAATTGTCGCATACGAATCGGCAGGTAAGTTCAGTGTTGGACTTTATTTACATTTTATTGCAAATTTGTTGTTTCAGACCCCGACATTGGGATAAAATGTGACGTGCCTTTAGACCACAGAGAAATATGCAAACCCGCAGGCCGGGACTGTTTCCTTTATTTGGAATTAATCAAATTAATAAAAAAACACAGTTTAAGTGAAATAAATGAAAACTTTTAGGTCAATTACGTAAACAAATGTGATGCTACTCTAAGTATTTTAGATAAATATGTAATTAGGTACATTTAATTTTTAATTCTCAGGTTTTCGCCTATTTATCATTCCTGGTTGTCAGTATTCTTTCTTGTATTCCTTTGTGTTCATATTATTTTAAATCTCAACAATTTGTGCTGCTACCAAAGTTTTAGTTAATTGATACTTTACGTAGACTTACAAAAGAAGCAAATCTTTTAAAGTGTCATAAGCAATAGTTAGTATTTGAATCAGAAAATATACAAATTATTGATACATATTCAATCAATTTATTTCAATAAACGATCATTACTCAAATATATACAGTAATTGATTGGTTCATTATAGTCGCATTTAAATACTTTTACCTTATTTACTATGAAACTACATCGCAAGCTTGCTCTAAAACCGCCCCACTGTACGCCAGATCCCAATAATGTTCAACTTTATGCTTTTTAAAGTGCTCACGAGCCAACCTTTCAGTTGGACAAATCTTAAATTTAACCTCTCCAAAATTTCGCTGTTTGCTAGTCCCTTCCCAAACCAAAACACATTTATTGGGGACTTCATTCCCGTCCGGATCCTTGACAATATCCTCCTCCCATTTGATTCTATGTAACATTAATCTGAAACAACACAAGTTATTCTTTGAAACGTTGCTTAACTCCATTACCACCTTTTATACTTCTTCTGCTGTTTAGGCCCTCCTTCGACCACCACAACACAACAGTCGGGATACAAAACCACACAACCAGTCATAAACAACTGTTTTGCGTTGGTCTCAACTTTAAATTTTTTTGATGGCAATTCGTGCAGATCTCTGATTCTGTAAATTGCAACGAACACTCCCAACGAGGTGTCTTCTTTAATTTTTTTGATTTTCTTGTCACGTTTCTGCTCGCTGGTTAATTTCCTCGCAGCGTTGGCGTCTTCATGGGCTTTTTGTCTTTTAGCCATTTGTTCTCTGACGTGAGCTTCGATTTTAGTAGGGTCTTGAACTGCTTCAGTTCCTAAAGCTCGCATCAAGTTTGAAATTCGCAGTTTGGGTTCAGGTGGTGGTTCTAAACCCAAACGGATTTTTTCTTGCTCTTCTTTCCACATCTCGCGGCGGTTTTGACGGCGAAGCTTTTTGCGTTCTTTTTTTGTTAGGAATACTGGCATATAAACCGGCTTAATGGGGTCAGCTGTAAAAAGAAATAAATGAAAATAATAACAGTTTTTCATGACGAAAAAACAATTCTTACTTGGACACCTCAGCTGCGTTGGATGCTCAACCAAAGTATTAATAACAGATTCCTTTATTGCGATTTTTCCATTGAGCATTAAATCTAAATTATCTATCAAAATAACGGAGTCCCACCATTCCATTTGCGGGATTTCCTCAATGACTCCTTCAGATTTCGCGATGAGAGCCAATTTAGTTGCCGATGAAATACCGGTCTTTTTCGCAATTTGGGAGATTTCATTTTGTAGTTTTTCTAATTGGGCCTAGGGAAAAAATGGTTCAATTTTTATCAAAACTAAACATATTCCTGGCTTACTTTCATACGAAGACGTTCCGCCTGTTGTAAAAATTTGCCTGGTTCGTGGAATCTAAGCTGTCTTTTGTTTCTAATTGGTGGTTTTACTCCTATTCTCCCATCATAAAATCTCGTTTCATTACTGTCGTCCGTTTTATCACTCAACTGAGTTCTGAACTGTTCTCGTTTTTGTGCTCTAATGTTGGCTTTAAGAGTAGGAACAACATGAGTCAATTGTACCGCTTTTCCTGTCTTGTCGATGGTCCTCCCCTCGTCGTCAAGAATTAAAGGCGTAGGCTTATTGGGGACCACTGGTATTTGTATAGCGTTTGTTAGAATCCCACTGGACAATTTGCTCTTAATCTGGGCTTGCAGTTGTGCTATTTTGCGGGCTTTATCAGCATCGCCTCTGTTTAGAAGACCCATTGGTATACCGTAAATGCTGGCTTGGGGTATATTGATATTAGTGACGCTATTCTTCGAAAGTGCCCCATCAAGGGCCCTTTTTCGTTCTTCGATTTGTTTCTGCGCGCTTTCCATGATTTCGCTTGACTTTGATTTGTTTCTTTCAGAGTCGTGTCTACTGTCTCTATCATCGTAGCGCGATTTAGACCGCCTTGAGTCTCTTTCTCTGGAATCATCACGCGATCGTTTTTTCGACCGATGCAAAGCATGATAGTCTTCAACTAAATCAAATATTTTTTCAGCTAGTCTTGTTGCCTTTTTGCTATCAACATAAGACGAAAGTTTGTCAGTAGTTTTGCGTCTATCATACCCTGAATTTAAACAATGAACTGCGGTACTGACCAGAGAGCTATCACTGCTTCCGAGTAATTTGTAAACGGCTTTGTCTATAGAGGGTTTCAAGTCCTCCACTTCTCGCCGAGAAAGATACGACATTTTAAGTTTTAACAAATTATGTGGCTTACGATTTTCAACGTTTGCACACAAAACTTTGAGGTTAGGATTCAAAAACAGGCTAAAATACCATAACAATAGCTTAGAAATACCCTAAATTCGTTGTCAAAAAATGACAGATGGTAGTAAATGTCAATTTAAGGTTATGGACATGTGACAGAAGTAAGCTGTAAATAAATATTTACAAATCACAAATTTGGATTCAAATAATTCACAATGGGAATTGAAGTCGATGTTGAGTTTTGGTGAATATTGTTATTTTATTGGAGTAGTTTGCATTTTTATATTTCAGTGGGACTTGTGGATATTTTAAAAAGTTTGAAGAGTTAGCGCAACATATTAAAGCTAAATATCCTAATATTGAGTTGAATGGACATGAAGGCAGAAGAGCAACATTTGAAGTTAAAGTAAATGGGACTTTGGTTCATTCTAAATTAACTACTCTTGCTTATCCTGATTATGAAGATCTTTCTGCAATTATAGATGAAGTGTCTCAAGGAAAAGAACCAAGAACTTGTAAACAGCAACCTATCACCAGTTGTATAATAGCTTAATAGAATATTGGTTTTATTAGTCAGCCAATGAGATGTTTGTTTAGTATTATTTACATCTATTAAGATTGTAATTTAAAAAATGTTAGGCAACTTCTATTAAATGGATGGTGATGTTAGGTAATACCGAAATTCCCTACTTGAGTACAAAAGAGAAACGTTAAAATACTTAAAATAAACACTTCTTTCTTGGTTACTTACTTTTTTTAGTGCGTGTTTATATAAAATATTTTTATGTGAAACCAAGGAACCGCGCTATATTTTGCTTTCTCACCTAAACTTTAGAATAGTTCTACTGTTTGGTCAAGCAGGAAGTGGTAAACAACTGTATAGCTGTAATAAAATTACTACTATATGATATAGATATATGTTTTTAAGTACAGAATCAATAAATTTTAGAATTATTAAAATGGGTCATATTTAAATGAATTTTTGTCAAAAAAATTGTTATAATAAAAATTATTTGATGCATCCTAATTTTATTTTAATAAAATAAAAACCGTTAGATACAAAATAATTTTTAGGTGTAAAATCCATTAATTCCATAGTTATTAAAATTTCAAGGATTCTACCCTGTTTTTAATGTTGTACATTAAAAAGTTTAAATTTTCAGGACAAATCAAATATTTTAAAGCAATGCGGCCTGTTTGTATTAAAAATAACTTACTAAATGAAAAATACAGTGTACCAGAAAAAGGCTAGTATGCTCTACATACCAAAGTTACTCGTATTTCACTACCTGTTAATAAATTGGGTTTGTTTCTTTTAGATTTAAACTTTAGAAAAGATATGCTTGATAAATTGATAATGCAACAAACAAATGTTAGTGTGAAAAACCAACAGAAAAAATCTAAAACTATAAAGTAACGAATTCTCATGCATCATCATGATGTGAGAGAGAATGCTTAAATCAGAAGAAAAAGTGTGTTGTACCTACAGTATATAAAGTATTGAGAAAATTATTTTATTATTATTGTTTACGACAAGAATTTGTTCTGAACAGACTCATATGATTTTGTTCTGTAACTCTTTATTACAACTAATATTTTTGTCTAGAATTCGTTTAATTACGATTAATTTTAATAATTATGTAAACTATATTGATTATGGACTTAAAAATCATTGTGTATCAAACCGGTTTCCCTTTCTTCTTTTCCGAATGGCACGTCCCGTAAAGTGGAATGTGCATCAAATAATTTTTATTATAACAATTTTTTTGTAATGAATTAATTGATTTGTAGTTAAAAATCAAACTGTTCTGAACGGGCCCATGTAGTAGTAATTTCATTGCCATAAGGTAGTTTTCCACTTTTTGAACTATTCCCAAGTTTACGTGAAGGAACCAAAATATAGCAGTCAAACAAGTACACAGTGAGAATGAAAATAAGTATGTATCCATACTTACCTATTTTATATTTAGCTACAACACAAACACAATGTTTATACTCTTCTATAAATCTGCTTTTATGTTGGGCAGTTGCAATAGGAAAATCTGTCTGTATTGCAATAAAACTCGTTGAAAATATCTTGGTCAGAGTTTTTAGTTTTATTGTTTCTTACAAATAATGACATTTTCAGTGTGACTATACAAAAGTGTTAACGAACTTTTAATTCATTCAAACAATAGTAAAATAATTTTCTACTTAATATTGTTTGTTTTTAACTGGTGGAATAACTAAAAACAATTCAATTTTGTACACAGCACCCAGAAATGTGATAGCAACTTTTACACAAAGTGTCACAACATGGCACTTTTGAAAAGCCAAACTCCAAAGTTGTGTAATATAAGATTCGATTTAACAGAAAGAACTAATAAAACTATTAAATTAAGAGAAAAACAGATTGATCAAATTAAAAAATATAAAAAAGAGAAGAAAAAACATTGTGATATCAAATTTTTTCCCACACAGATAGGTGGATTTTTACCTGCTTTAATTCCTGTAGCATTAGCTGTAGCCAAAGCATTGGGATTAAGTGCAGTTGGTTATGCAGGTACTAAATTAGCACAAAAAGCCTTTGGAGATGGTATAAAAAAGACAAAGAAGTCGAAGACATATGGACAAGGAATAAAATTGATAGGAAAAAGGACTTAAGTAATATAGAAATATTTGATATTATGAAAAATGAGAAGTATTTTCTAGGCGTTTTTGAAATTGTCATGTTATCAAAAAAAATTAGAAAAGATGAATCAGACATAATTAATTTTCAACCCTCTAATTGTTATGGCTCACACAGGGTACGTTACATACACAAACCATATTTAAGAAATATTTTATATTTTGACAGTTTTGGAATCTCTCCACCAGAAAAAATACTTATTAAGTAGAGTAAAAAATATTGCGTGGAATAGCACACAATTGCAAATAAATTCTTCTGTTCTGTTTCTTTTCATTTCTTAGAATAAAATTTCTATCCGTTGGAACAATAAAAAAATGTTAAGCAATTAAAAATAAACAACCAAAAATGAACAGATTTTCAGCGGTTCCGTTTGGGACCTCTTGCATTGATGGTTTTCTTGTTATTTAGTAGTCTAATATGTAACTTTTTAATTCAGATTTTTATGCCTAGTTTTCTTAGTCGTTTTCATATTTTCTATGCATTTTTTTTCAACAAAAACCACAGTTTCAGTTGTTACGTCTGGCTCACATTTTTTAAGAAATCATGACAAAAAAAGATAGTTTTCCTATTTTTTTTGGCATAAACATCTGGCTCATATTTTTAAAAAGGCCATAAAAATAGGGTAGTTTCCATAAAAAAAATGCTGTTTCAATAGACAAAATGGGCTTAAAAACAGGTCATTTTCTCAATTTTTTGTGTTTTTGAACAGACCACAATGGGCTGTTTTTCAAACTCAACAAACTTCAACTTGAACATCAACTCATTTTTCTAAAAAATTGATGTTTTTGGAAAATCTGAGTTAGAAGTTAGGAATAAAAAGTCAAATTCAACGTTGTTTTTGATGTTTTGGTAGAAATATCGGTTTTTGTTGAAAAAAAAAAAAATGCATAGACAATAAGAAAATGACTTACGAAAACTAGACATAATAATCTGAATTATAAAGTTACACATTTTAGACTACTCACATTTCTGGGCGCTCTGTATACATATTGTCAACTAAATTAAAATTGAATGGTTTTCAAACCTCACTTGTAGCGTTGTTTTTTTGTAGGATTTGTAGTATTTTCATAACAATTCGGTAAATAAATAAAACTGACAATATTTGTAAGTGTTGTATTGTGAGGTTGCAGTAGGAGCTGTACTGGGTACAGTCTCTTTACACATGAGATTACAAATTGAAAAAATGGAAATAAACCAAACAACCGGAACAAGGAAAGACACACACAACTACTGACAAAAGAGTTGTAAAAATACACTTACACAGCTGGAAATGAGACTTAGTAAAAAATACTACAGTCCCAAATTTTAATTTTTTAATTACTTGTTACAATTAAAACTCTCATTCTGACACCGATACAGAAATGCAGGCATTCGTTTAAAAGAATTGTTTTCTTAAAATCTTCACTCACTCAGACGCTCCTATAAAATACATCACATTTGGATGTAAATTACATATTCTCAATGGACATAATATTTATAAGTATGTTATACAATTTAAATTTATCTTCACTATACAAAATTGATCCTAATAAACGAGATCGCCTCCGATCAAGAGTGCCACTCGTAAAAGTACGCTTCTAAATGAAATTCGGACAGTTCGACAGACTGTAAGATTCGGTGATTGAATAAAAAAATCGCTAGGAACTTAACCCTACAGCTAAATATAGGAAATGTGATTCAACCAATAAATAAAAACTCCATCACCTGATCTTACAGTGGTCTCAACTGTCGGAATTTGACTTGAGGCGTCCATATTTAAATATCTGTGTTACTCAGAAGACAAACAAGACAGTGTGATGTTTTATATCTACTGTACAAATGAGCTGCATCATTCGAGAACCACATTCACTCTGTAGAGGTACCTATGGTGAGTGGTTCCAAAAGGAACCATTTTAAGATTGCACAATTTCGGGTGCAATAACCTTATCCAGCTTGTGTTGTCAGCACGTAGCACACCTCACCACCTTCAGTGCTGCCACCACAACCCCGACAACGCATTATACAAGTCTCCTCGCGCTACTCGATCCACTCTTTATTATTAAAACGCAGTTTTCATCTCACTCCCAATAAAATCTTGCACTTAAGTAATTCTTTTTACTTTGTAAAACTTGCATATAAAATTAAATAAAAAATGAAAAACAACTTGTCACTGGCTAGTATCGTGTGATCGCACTTTTCAACAGGAAATACTGACTCGGAGAGATTCTACATGTTCGTTACGATTGAACTATCATCACTGGCTCACAGCGGGCGATTTTTTATCAGAGTCCTGATTCGACGGGGTGTTGCCCTGCGACGGACCCACACCAGGCCCCCGATCGCCCACGCCCCCGCCCCATGAGTTCGAGCCCGGCATCGGCGAGTCCGCGTGAAAACCGTGGTTGTCATGGTCTAAGGAGTTGGCCGCGTCATACTGGGTGTTTTCCAGACGCGTTATCAATCTCTCGTCCTCATCCCCGAATTCGCCACCCATCAGCGATGGCTCGCCCACCACCATCACATCCTAAAACAAAACACAACTTGAGACAAAAATTCAAACTGATTGTTAAGTTTTCAATCCTCCCAACGAAATACTAAAAACAAGTGTTATCTCTCGAAAATATTTATGGTTACAGTTCTAACCTTGATATATCTATGAAGATCAAGGAAATAAACATTATTATCAATTAAATTAATGGAAACTTTCTTATCAATCACAGAAAAAATACTGACCTGTGATGCTAAAGAAAAATTTGGTCCTGGTGACCTCTTCTTGTTAGGTGTTGGGGTTGCATTGTTGGGTGCCCCTCCTGAGTTCGATCCTTTCCGTTTTCTTCGTTTATTAGCGGGCCGTTGTGATTCTTAAAATGACAAAAAATTAGTTACGTATGTTACATTTAAGAATTTTTTATTTATTGTTCAAATACCGTGCGTTTTGTACTTAATTTAGAGCTCATTCATTTGTGCTATACTGTAGACTCCTCTCGTCGTAATTTAACCTCTCGTTCAGTGTAGCAGAAATGAACAATTCTCTAGTGCAATAAAATTGGTACCTCTCTTACCCGGCGGGGCAACCATCCTTTGCCACTTTTGGAATAGTGTCGTTTTTAAACAATCCCTTGGACTCAATGCGTAAGCTTTATGCCTAGACATTAATTCCTGCATGGGTTCTAGTATTACACATAGCTGAAACATCAAAATTTCATTAAGTGATTGGCCAATTATTTACAAATTCTGTGTCATACCCTAAGGTAATTAAGGGTGGAATTCGTGATTCCTTGCCTCGTGATGTTTTTTGATAGTTGATCTAACATGCTGGGATCTTGTTGTGAATGCATTCCTACCACGGATCGAGGAATTAATTCGCGATGCGTTCGCACCGCAAAATGCCACGACTTTATCCTCATCAGGTCATCAAAGGTAAATTCTAGGATTAAACGACCTTCTGTACATACCTGCAATGGAAACTGCTAACGTCATTCATTTGTTCAATTATAGCAAATCAAAAAAGCACAAATAAAGCTAATAAAAGCTGCATGATTTTTTAACTCTCTACATCAATTTTTTTTATTTAAAACAAAATATAGTTTATAAAGTCCAGTTTATATTTCCGAAAACAAATTTTAAGTATTTTCAGTTTTTATAACATCACCAAAGTTCCAAAAAATTTGTTTTTTATTGTCTTACCTTTGTAAATAAGGGTTTACCATGATGCGTAATCATAGTGCATTGATCACAGTCTAGCGTAATACTAGTGTTGTGGAAGGACTCTTTCGGATGCTTCATATTATAGTACAATTCCGTCACTCCACCTTCAAATATACTCCTAAAGTACCTCGGAATTAACGTCCTTCCGATTGCTACAATCAACCAATTAAAATAGGGTTAAAAGCATTGTTTTGTGGACGCACTGTATCGTTTAGGTCCGTCTTCCAGACAAAAAGCTAGCGTTAATGAGGCGTCGTCTTCAAAAAACTCCGTCGCAAACGCGTCCCACCAAAGATTATCACTTTCCTACAAAACATCAATTATTAGTAAGAAACTTAGATTTGGATCGGCGTAACATTACATTTAAACTAACCTCCGTCCTTTGCTGTAGCCTCTTGTTGAGTTCGTATATTCGGTAGTCGGGTTGGCCGAAATATGGTGTATGTCGCCTTGGTACGGGCAGAGATCTGAAATGGGTTTATCCAATTAAAAAACAATCCATTACTCCAAAATTATATAAAAGTCGATAGCAATTAATGTTTCTATGTGATACACACTACCATAATTTCGTCGGTAAGTACGAAATTTGATTTATTGCCATGAATTATAACAAACAAATAATAAATTTAGAGAAATTATAGCATTTATGCAAATAAATTTGGATGGTATTTCAATTATGTCTAATTTATGAGTGAATGATACTGTGTGGATTTAATGGACACTAAATTTAATGAAATTGTTCAACAACTCTATTTATTAACAATATTTTATATGTTTACGACATGCTTTTATCACTAATTACTGATATTTGTTCATAAAAATTAATTTTACAGAAATAAAAATTAGTAATAAGCCATCTCACACTATCTAGTTTTCTAGTTGAATAGATCAAGTGAAATGTATCGTCTGAAAGCTACAAAGCGCAAAAAAATCTAATAAAATTTAACATGAAATATGAATAAACAGTTTTGTCGTTTTTCCTGTTCACATATTTCCTCACTTCGGGTGAAGATTTTTATATATTTGAATCGATTACTTTAAAATTACAAATTGCGATCCATAAAATTAAATTTTTACTGTCGTAATTGTACATTTTTATTGTCTAGATTGTGCCATAAATAAAAAAATATGATCAATTTATTGCTTTTACTAAACTTCACTTCACATTCTAAATAATAATTACGTTGCATTAAAATAAATCAGGTATGACATTAAAAAAATATACACATGGGGAGTCTCTGTTGCCAATAATTTTAAAACTTTATTGTTTGTCTTCAACAGTAGGTGTAGAGGCGAATAAAACTACAATTTGGACTCCAATAAAGCATTTACATAAAACTAAAATAAATAACAATATTGTACAATAAAGTGTGTAAATTATCACCTGATAAAAGTACAATTTGTTTGATCTCCGTCGATAAAAGAACCATTTATTAAAGAATAATTTCTTTAATCTTTAAACTACAGTAATTAAAAAATAATAAAGATAAGATCATATTTTTTGTTCCGTAACATAAAAAAAGATAATTTCCGCAATTGTTAAAAATCACATCAACTGTTTTATTGGATGGTTTTAATGGGTTAAATAAATGTTATTTTAACATCCTCAAATACTCAAATGGCCCAAAAAACAAGTTGAAAAAATTATTTTGAAAGTGGTTGAAACTGGCAGTTACCCATTTTTTCAAATTGAAATGCTTATTTGTCGTCAATTCCCTAAATCATTTTAATAACAAATTCTTTGAATTAATTGACATAGGATTGTTAAAAATATTTTTTTTTATAATTGTTTTTTAAACTATTTCTTTACAATAATTTAAGAATAATTCAATGGTACATTAAGGGCAGTAAAATTCCTGTCACCTCTCCAAATAAAGTAACTCTACTAAAATTTAGCAAAATCTATTTACGCTGTTCTCATCAATACCGAAAGAAACACCACTTTCCCTTGACCTAATCCATTCCCGTTAATCGTCGACTTTTAATCACACGCTACGAGAATTACATTATATAGCCGTTTAAAGACTTAATAAACGTTTTATTATCAGCGTTCCTCGTAAAAACTCAATGAATTAAGACGACAGCGTCTCTCTTGAATACTAAACCGTCTCGTCGTCCAGCTTTACCGTAAATATAAACGACGTGTGTCGATTAGAATGCGAAACGCAATGCACCGGAGCTAAAGCTTGATCTATCCGAGTGTGTGGATTGTTACGATTGTTGTTGCAATCAATCTGTCAAGTACAAGTAGCACAAGCCCCGCGAAACGTGTGTGCAGTTTGTAATCCTGCGATGACGCAGGACGCGCGCCGATACCATCGCCAACGGATGACCACACACAGACGGAGAGAATTTGCCCCACTTTACTACACACACACAGCCAGGACCTGTTGATCCTTGCTTTGCTCTCCTCGACGGCAACGTCCGTCCGACGCTCCAGCACGATCCTTGTGCAGTATCATTAGTATTCGTGGCGGAACTTCGATCATATCGGTTTTTAATGGGAAAAGTTCCGGTTGTGGGACGTAGGACTGCGAGACGGACGCTGATTGCATTGCGGGACGTTTGGCTAAATGTTTATTAATAAACGGGAGCAGGTGAAACAGAGGCAAAAAGACTAAAAAGCAGCCATGAAAATTTGTATTCCCTGCTTTGAAATCGCAACCATTCAGAAAAAAACATTGTAACAATTATTTTTCAACCAATAAACACAAAATATTGAATTTATTATTAAATATTACCCAAAACTTTATTATTATTAATTATTCTATAACTTCTGGTTTCATTACTATTGTTATTATTTATGCACCATTACATCCTGTATTTAATGTTTGTTTCAAAAACACATCTTACATGTGGTAAGGTTTTAAACAATTTTACATTTTGTTTAAAATATGTATGTACAAACTTAGAACTTCTTTCTAGGGACATCGTTTTTCCCAATAAAATTAATGACTGTTTATTGAAAAGCTATCTTAAAACATTCAAGACGGCAATTTTTATATGAGTGATATTTGTGTAATCTCTGTGTCAATTTTAAAACTTGCAATCGGCAATTTCTCTCAACTGAAAAAGTTATTAATAATCACTCAAAACCGTTTTGGTGGTTCCTAGAGAGAATTAAAATGACATGATAAGTGACACACCTCCACCCACCCTTGAATATAATAAAAAAAAATAAAATCTAACGTCTTTTTGAATAATTGGAAAAATGGCTTTACCAAATAGGCTGTTGTATGACATTTTTGAAAAGCGCTTGTTATGGGCTTTCCAAATGTATCGCAAATAGAGTTGTGCCATTTAAAATTTTCAACTTAAAGTGGCTGTGGCTTGAAGGGTGGGTGGAGGAGCGTCACTTACCATGTCATTTTGATTCCCCCTAAAAACCACCAAAACGGTTTTGAGTGATTCTCAATAACTTTTTTAGTTCTAGAGATATTGCCGATTGACATCTTGTATATAAAGAGGCTTATCCTGACTGACCTATCAACTCACAGCCTGAACCGCTAGAGATAAAATTTTGAAATTTTGACAACAGTAGATACTTTTTATAACGTAGGCATCCACTAAAAAATTTTTGGAAATCAACCCCTACGGGGGTTAAGGAGGAGGTGAATATGAAGGTTTAAAGTTATATCCATGAAAATTGGTATTTAGGTTTTCGGTTAAAAAGAAAAAATACGTATTTTAGGATTTTTGGAAATTCCACCCCCAAGGAACAAGGGTAAAAGGTCGTAAAATATCCGAATTCTTTTATTAAGTTAAATCCATGAAAATTGGTATTTGAGCTTTCAGTTGAGAACAAAAATACACGTGTTTCAGGATTTTGGAAAATTTCATCCCCAAAGGCATCAAACAGGGGATGAAAATTTGTATAAATATTTATAAATTCGTTATTCTTGAAGTTAAATTTATGAAAATTGGGATTTAGTCTTTCGGTTAAAAATGAAGAAACAGGTGTTTTAGGATTTTTGAAAATTCCACCTCCAAGGGCGTTAAACAGGGATAACATTTATATTAAAATTTGTCATTTTTAAAGTTAAATCCTTAAAAATTGGTATTTAGGCATTCGGTTAAAAATGAAGAAATACATGTTTCAGAATTTTTGGAAATTCCACCCCCAACGGAGTTGAACAATAGTAAAATTTTGTAAAAGATTCTTTTTTTTTTTAAGTTAATTCCATGAATATGAAATATTGGTATTTGGACTTTCAGTTAAAAACCAAAAAATTACGTGTTTCAAGATTTTAGAAAATTCCATTTCCAAAGGGGTTAAACAAGGGATGAAAATTTGTATCAAAATTTGTCATTGTTAAGTAATAGGTATGCATAAAAATTCGTCCACTTTGAAAAAATTGTTATTGGAGCTTTCTATTAAAAATTAAAAAAAACATGTTGTAGAATTCCTGAAAATACCACCCCCAAGAAGATTAAACAGGGGATGACAGTTTGTATTAAAAGTTGTCATTTTTGAAGTTATATCCCTTCAAGTCAACAACAGATGTTTATACTGTGTTGTGGTTTATCTTTGCTGATATTGTTGTAAAAAATTATGCATAAACGGCATAATTGAGCCGCATATATGGACTTCTATCCACCGAAGAAAGCAAGCTAAGAATGGGGTGTTTGGTGGAAATCATTATTGTTTGAGATTAAAGACTTGAAATTTTGCAGTCTTTAAATAAGTTATAAAAGACAGACTTTATATTTTTACTACGACGTTCAAAATAAATTATGTGTTTCTTAGTTTCTTAGCCCTTCTGCGTTTCGAAATAGTTGTGGATGTTAAACTACCACGCGTGCGAAGCCGCGAGCACCAGCTAGTATTAAATATAACAAATACGATTATGTATTAAAGTCTCAAAATGAACCAATTTAAAACTAAAAATCAATTAAAAAACATACATATTCACAAATTTATTAATGAATAACAAAATTTTAGGATTTATTTATAATAAAAACAGAATCCTATTTTTGTTAGCTTCATGATCAATATTTACGAAAGTTTACACACCTGATTTAAAATTGCATCTGGTTGAGTAAACAACTGATTTAATAGTTTAAAATATTAAAATAACAAGTAAGACGGAATGGAAACTGTTATTTTTCTTTATTTCAAAATTATTTAGTTCAACTTTTCATCAATGTAATAAAACACTAATAAAAATGACCATAATCAACCGCAACAAATCTTGACAAACCAAGAAAACATCCTGTGTATGCAAATTGCGCTCTATACGAAGGACTGCCTAAATTTAGCCACAAACATTAATAAAATATAAACAGTTTAGCACCAGTTTGATTTTACGTTATCGTTTAATGAAAAATCCATTGCGTATGCTACTAAAGTTAACTATAACAAGCTAATAAAATTATATAAACAGTAGTAAAATCCTTACAGGAAACGCAAAATATTTACGTACACATCATCTTCCAAAATGAATGAAGTGGACGACACAAATACGTGAACCGCGTTTGGTTTTAGATGTCTGGTATGATGCTATTTTAATTTTAACGCAAAACTTACATAGCTGATCCAAAAAAAAAAAAAAAATTATATTTTCGACATTAGGGAATTAAAAAAAGTGCCAATTTTAATTTCATAATATGCGCCACATGTTCAGTACAAAGCTAGAGCTTGAGGTATGATAAAAGCTCGAAATTACCGTCAATGCACTAGCTTCAGTTTCGAAAATACCATCAGCGATATCGATTTTGACAACCAAATACAAGTATTGCACAATTTATACATTAATCAATAATTTCATCAATTTTACAATTCTTTTCCTCCTTGATTCTCCAACCACTCGATATTATAATACAATTTCGTTTCTTAATAAAAACGCCACAAGTTATCAAACATTAACATGATCGATCCATAGGGTCTAAACCAACAAAAGCTTCCTATAATGCTCTTCGTAAAGTTTCGTTCAAGTCGGCTCCTCACCTGAAATAGGGATTTCCGAACGGTGAACAGTAGAACGGATCGTTGTGCAAATGCGGTACCATGGGACATATGGGGAGAGGCCCCATGCGAGGGTGGTGGGAGCCCGGGGCTCCCACCAAGCTTTGCGCTCCGTTACAAATCGTGCTGCTGTTGACGACCGGACTGTCAGTTCGCACGGGCATAATCCGTACAGGCACTCATATAATAAAACACAATCACTTACGCTAATTCACCAACATAACGTCCTCACCGTGGGCTCCACTAAATCGAATGTCAACCGCATCCACGTGAACTATTCCACGGAGCGAGCGCCGCGCACAACGACTCCGAACGAGAAAGCGAAACGCTTGATGTCGACGTTTCGTTAACCTGTTCCTCTAGGAATGCACGAAGAGGACTTGTGCGGGTACCTTGCTTGGTACCGCTCATTCATTTCGTATGTGTATCTCGAAATAGCTCAAATTCGCGAACCACTCTGATAAGATAACGGATAGGTAAGAGGTAATCAGTTTTGGTACAAGGTAATTGATCAGTTGTACACAAAACTTGCGCAATTATTTCACAACAAAAATATTTCTTTAGAGAATTCGTCAATGAATGAATGTTTTGTTCAGATTCAATGCTTGCGTGTCTATACGTATACGTATCAAATTAATAACAAATGCCACAGAATCGCCAGATCTCGTTTAGTCCTACAATGAAAAATATGTTTCAGTCATAAGAATCATTAGTTATTGTACTCATCGAATCATACTCCTACAAAACCAAAAAAAGCTTACAAAAATCAGGAGTGTAATTTATTAATAATCTATTTATTCACTCCTTTTATTATTAAAAAATGTAAAAGCGTTACTTCAAAAATCTCTAATATGTAGTTCAAAAAATTGTATTTAATGGTTTAATTTGTCATCCCAAATCTGATTTTTCTTTTTATCCGACATATTATTATTTGTTGTTGTTTTTTTCACTTTCTATATACTCGCGTAAATGTAAATTGCACATGGTTCTTTCAATTCTATTTTAATTTTGGAATTTGTGACAGAAATAAGTAATTCAAATTGTGTGGATTTTCATGTTTAAACATAGCCAGTATTGCAATTGAAATTAGAGAAAAATCAACAAAATGGAACACTTTTCGTAGTTTGAAGTAGAATTTTTGTGTTAATACAATTTGTGTAATTCCATTTTATCACCACAAGTCATAAATTTTGACGTCATAAAAACTAGCTAATTTTTTTTAAGTATTACATTTGAAAAAATTCAGCGTGTAGAATAAATTTTTATTCGTATTTTGTTGTAGGTATTTGTGTGAAAACAGATTTGAAACGTTTTTGTCAATATTATCGAGTTGTTCAACACTTTACCAACACTTCACTCAAAATGACAATGAGGTCACTTAACCAAATAAAACGACATAGAATTTGTTTCTCTCGAGCTCTAAAATTTTAACCGTGAAAATAATCAATAACAGCAGTATTTACATATGCATGTAGACCTTTCTAGGAAAGCAAAATAGAGAGGATATGTCCATACAAAGTAGCTTTTTCGTTTTACTATTGGTTCAGATTGTGTTCATTTATTCCGCTCGAAGCTATATTGTGATAAAATAATTAAAACGCTTCAAGGCACAAGTGCTAAAACTTTTGTTTCAAACGGCGCATTCATAAACTATGCCATTCCGTAGCTTGTAGTAAAATAGAATCCGATCGTTGTTCAAAAATGTAAATTGCAAGTGATAACACGTTGACTAATACATTCACGATGTCTTCTTCAGTAATATTCCAGAAATTAATTTATCGTCTGCATTTTATATCGATTCTTAATACATCCGGAAACATTTTTACAAATCAAAACGTAACTTTTCAATGATAATTATTTGTTATTACAGATCCTGTTTATAATCGAGTTAACACTTCTTATATCCTTGAATAAGTCATCCAACTCTACATTTCAACTGTAAATCTCTCAAGTTTTCAAGTTTAAAGCTTCAGCATGTGCTTTGTCCAAGTCAACTGAAACCAGTATACGTTTTTTCATTTGTAATTAGCAAGCAACGTACGTGGTACACCCACTATAAATTTTTCCCAACATAAAAATGCAAACGGGTTATTTGAAATCAGTGTTTTTTATTTAACTCATTGTGAGTTAAAAGGATATTTCAAGAGAAAAAACGTTTTCCTTTAGTAGTCACGCTGAAGAAAGAGAATCGATTGATACTGTCAAACTTTCAACATTTTAGTGGCAATTAGGAACATTTTAGTGCACATTTACTACCGGACGATTGATTAGCTCAAACATTATTATTAATTCACCATTCATAACAATTTCTTTTCTTTGATAAATAGAGACTATGTTCATAGTCGACCACTTGTTGTGGTTTGCCACCAGTTTCAATTTTGGAACAATGGTGTAACAAACAACTACAAAATTTTGAATTGGTTTCGTCTAGGTTATTATTTAATTCACATCAATACGGACATTGAAACCAATCAATAATGAATAAATTATGTGGTGTTTTGATGACTATTGTCATAATCTGAATTTCTGATCGATAAACCAATTGGGTCGAGCTTATTCCCTTAAAAATACAAACCCTCGTTTAATAAACACGTTCTTAAAATTTAAAAAACACAGCATCGATTTGTTATCGTTAATCTATCAACCTTATTCCTCCCGAGTCAACATTCCGACGGATGCTAACAAAGTGGCAATGTCAAGGTTGCGATAAATTCATATCATTTTGAAAATTCAACACGAATTACTGAACCCTAACAAATTTCGAAAGGAATTAATCACGATCGATGGCCGCGGAAGCAAACAAAGCGACATCCGCTAAGTCGTCCTTAAAGGATGAAGCTTATAAGAAGGTGCGTGGTATGAGCTTTACACCGCACGTGAACTTTGGCAGGCGTATACAACGAGGACACGAAACACACACCACTTCCTTCACATGATGGCCTGATGGAACTGAATATTCTGTAACCGTCGGCATATTCCTGGCGCGATATTGATCACAGCTGGGTTTGGAACGCAGGGCACGCTAACTCTACGCCGGCCACGCTGCCCACACGTTTCGGACAGATACGACCAAAAACCATTTTTCAAAACTGTGACCACTTTACGACAATTTTTCATTATCCTTCCTTACACAACAATTCCTAGAATTTTTTCAAATCTCTAATTGTGTGCGGTATCACTGCTGAATTACTCTAATAAAGTTCTACACCGCTCTTACAAGACAATGAACTTAAGTTTTCAAGTAACTTTCCCACTTTTTAAGTTTTTTGTTTTTATACTGGTTTATTACGTCCACGATACATCAACCGGAGCATTAAGTTGAGTTTTATTAAATGCACTTGCTGACAATTTTTCTCTAGATTTACGAAATGGGGGGTTATCTCAAAGTTACGCAACTGCGTTGGATAGATTTTTGTCGCACGGAGGAGGAAATCGATAAGCGACTATGGCGTAAGAGAGTTACCACCATTCATGTTAAAATTGGACATCAACGTATACGCTTCTAAATTAATTAAAGCAAGGAAATGCTATCGCAACTTGAAAAATCGGAAAAGCATTCAAACAAAAAAAACTAAATACAAAATAACCAAAATAACTAAGTCTGGTAAATTTGTGCAATTTTATTTTAGAACTTTTTCGTCTTTGATCAAACACTAAAAACATTTTCCAATTTCAGTAAGTTGTTAATAATTATAATAAAAACACCTTCAAAATATTATTACTTTTAGACATCTGCAAAAACGAACAGAAAACTTTTCACTAAAGGCCGTGATCCGGTCTTGTGCGTATATCATTGATCTTGTTGGAATTTTCGCGAATAACTCCTTTATACCTATATAGAGAAATCGGGTCGAAGAAAATTAAAATCCAGCTTCTGCAACCCTCGCTTACAACTTGGCCTTGGTTACGTCACCGAATTTAGATGAATTTGTCAATGCCGTGTAGCTTGGGGTGATTCATATGTACTTTATAAAAAAAAACACAGAAACAGATTCGTCCGACTTGCTTCTTCTTGAAAAAAAACTGTTATTGCAGTTTTAAAAGTTTCAACTTAATCAAGAGTTTAATTTTGTACGGTTGGACATATACACACACATTAGAGTCTTTATTTCTGGGTCAATTTTATTTCTTTAATTAAAACAGCGTGAGAGGACTCAAGCCGAAACCGTTAAAACGCCACAACTAGCTTTAGTTTTACTAAATTAAAAGTTTCGGTAGCTCAAAGTACCATCACATTGTGGTATAAGCGTAACATACAAACAGAGCTTGTTAAGGTTAGAAAGCCAAACTAATTTTCGAATATGTCCCTGTTAAATAAAAATGTTCCCTAATATAGGTGCGAGGAGTTCTGTCTTTATAATTTACCCGAAAGTTGAAATAAAACGAACCGAGTACGGGTGAAATTCCGGGAACTTCCTCCCATATCCATTAATTATAGCTACTCGCCTAAGCAGCGACAGAACTTTTGGGTTTAGTGACTCCGGTTACTGAGTGAGTGCATTCTATCTAATATGCGTATAGGTTGGTAGTATTGTCCGCACCAAATTAAATCCATCGAGATATCAATCATTGCGATGGAGGTATCTGCATGCAGAAGTCACCTCCTCCCAACTAAGATAAATAGCTGTCAACCTAAAATCATCCATCAAAATTCCAATTGAATGATACGGTACAACAACCAAACGAGATTAATAAACATTTAATGAACTTTTCGTCACCGATGTGCATAATTGACAGACGTTAATTATTGACCGCGGCTTGCCCACGAAAGTATTTCAGAAATTCAAATTGACCGAGCAGGAAAAAATAAAAACTGCTCTACTGCTCCTGTCGGCTTGTTAATGATATTTTATGGAATATACCTGGATGCTGGGCAGTGAACGCATCAGATACACGTTGTTCCATTAATTATTTTAAAGTCATCTATATTGTCCATAGTACAATAGAACGTGAGCCAACCCTCGATGGATGAAAAAAATTGCTCGACAATACAAGTACAACATAAGACACTTGTTGCTTCCATTTACTAATTGGATTATATTAAAAAGGAATCTTTACATGCTGCGATCATGACGTTAATTTGATTAAGTATTGCGATGTCACGAATTTATTATTAATACGTGATGCATTTTATAACGACACCGACGGGAGGATATATTTGAGAAAATTACATGCAAACACGAACCTCAATAAGTTCCCCATTTTTGCGTTATTTGCTGGTTTTCTTATAATACATAAAATTTTGATTAAGCTACGTTTTCATAAAAATAACGAGACACAAAATTACTTTTCCGCTTTTCAAGTAAATCAAAAACTTAAACCATTTCAGAGTGAATGACACTTTTTGTAACATTTTTTAGAACTACATTATTACTACATTATGAATTAGAAATATCCCACAGACAATTAAGCTCTAAAAACTAATGATCGTGTATTTTGTAATCCTGCATTACTCAAGCAGACCACTGTGATGTAATGCAATATAATGAATATCACTTGAAAAACGAAATTTTAAATAAAAAATTATTGGGTCTATTGAACTTTCTACAATATGAAATATTCATTCATAATCATTTGACAAAATATTGTACGGCATACACAAATTAATATGGCATACTCGTATAAACATATAAATTATTTTTGTTTCGTTTCGCAAGACTGATTTCGCCATTTAAAGTTACTACATTAACTAATAACAAAAAAATTAACAGCGATTAATAACTATAACAATAACTATAACGTTTAAACTTTAAAATTCCAATATTTTAAAGCATTCACTTTTTGATTCTAAAAACTAATAAATTTAGGGTTTTCGTTTTGTAAACTCCTATTGTTTACATGTTTATTGCAATAAATTTTTAAGAAATCTTCATTTAATATTTGATATGTATGTGTCGATAAGTATTTCGCCACACAATCTTATTTTTCGATTAAACCTATATAAAACGGGACATTAAAAAAGCTAGAATAACAATGTTCTAAATAGCTAATTAATCAGTTTGTGTGATAGCCATTAACTCTATAAAACTACAGATTTATTACATCCTTTGAGTGACAATGCTCTAATTTGTAGACAATCTTTAATTTATTCTTTTTCAGACGAAAAATTTTGGCGGGAAGATAAAACTATTTATAAGAAGCGTTTTAAAACAAGAAATAAACTGGAATGCGTCTTGAAAAAGTTCTGGAATGAAATGATCACAAGAGTTATTGACACTGGGTTTCCTGTTCGGTAATTAACAATATCCTGATGAAAAAATCAAATCGAAAATAGCCACTTCATATTTTCGCAGAAAGTAACAATTAAAATTAATTCATTTTAAGGAATAACCATAACAATCTACAAATTTTACAAAAATATTATTATTTCGTGTACGTGAACGCTACAGATTGTGTAAACGTGTCGCTGTATTAGAAAGAGAAAGATGGGTAGGTAGGTAGGCAGGAGGCAGCAGCAGTCAGCAGGCAGAGAGACCTCCCAAACCAGTTTTCCTGCTATCCAACGCCGCACTCTCCGAGAAAGAACCCACGATTTTGAGCGGCAACTCCGCCGCCACGCTCCTTTTATTTTATGCTTTTCTCCATTGTACACTCGACGATAAAAGCTGGACATTTATACGATGTACCTACACACCACATACTCTGCCGGCCTATTTTTGGCGGAATGGCCATTTTAATGTCAAAGTTATAAATAATCAATACAGTTACGTTTCTTTCATTTACGCATTTTTAACGCGAATGGATGCAACGAAGTTCAAATGGAAGTTGACTAATGATAATTTAATTTGGTTCAATGAACCAAATTCTGGAGTAAAAGTTCATACTAATGCCTCAAGTTTGGCAAACAAAAGCTTTACTCGATTTTAATCAATTTTATTGACTTTTCCATTTGGTTCGATCCCAGAGAGGTAGTGGTCCAGATTCTAAAATAGAAACTCCAAACACCCCACAAACTGGTTTGTGAAATAATAAAAAAACAACAAAATTAAATGATTACATTTTTCAAAATTTTGTACAGTTGGAGTCAAAATACTTTGAGTGACATTAAATTTAAAGCATGCTTTAGGACTGTTAACCTGTCAAACATACAAAGTGATCCACAATGACTGAATATGTTGGCAATTCTGACCCTAATTTTTAAAGCTTACCATTAGAATACGCTTTTGATTAAAAACAATTCAACAATCTTGTGGGGTCAAGTCTTTGTCAAGCAAAACCGTATCCGGTTGCAGTGTTTCAAATTATTAACAAAAATACTCTCAAATCTGTTGCCAACAGACTCAGTCTTTCTGGATGACTTCGTATTTTTGAAAGGAAAATATAAAAGCTGTCATTAATTTGAAATTGTCATTCATTTTAACGTTGAAGCTTGAATGACATTAAAGTGTCAGAAAAGTAAAAAAGTATTTTGTGTCCAACTGTACGATAGAAATGACATAATCTCGTGTTGATGATCAAAGAAGTCTCTTCAACATAAATCGACAAAATCGATTGCCAAAACTTTTTCTTTCAGCAGAAAGCGAACAAAGACGACCAAAGTATTTTGACTCCAACTGTACAATAAAAATGATATAATCTCGTGTTGATGATCAAAGAAGTCTCTTCAACATAAATCGACAAAATCGATTGCCAAAACTTTTTCTTTCAGCAGAAAGCGAACAAAGATGTTCAGTGTCGATAGTGCAATAATTTTCGCTGTCATAAATATCTCTTAGACACATTTTTGGCATCTCGTTGTTGACAAAAACTGAGCAAGTCGTATACGAATTGTTCTTAAATCAGAATTGATCAATCGCCATGTGCCCGAAACGCGAATAAATAACGTCTGTGCATAGTAATAAATTCCATTACGAGTACAACCGTGCACCTTGGTCGTTTCTTCTCGTAAAATAATCGCGATGTCGCGCATTCTCAACAATACCGCGGGGAAAAACTCGTCCACCTCTTCGAGAAAAAACCTCAAATTGACTAATTAGTTGGCATTTCTTCTCGGCACACGCATCGACGTGCCACAATCAAATCGAGTGATGTTACACCGTACATGTCTTCGAATGCAACTTGAATAATTCAGCTGCATTCGGTAAAAAAACACCACACGACTATTGTGTCAAGTGTGAAACTGACATTACACGCACGCACACACGTGTCCCATTCGCTTTTCAAGCGTCTCATCGTGTACGTCTCATTAGACGGACGATTAAGGCGTCAACTGTCTTAATTGTTATCAGCTGTTTGGCATGTCACGTTGCATATTAAATACCGTCTTGGTGAGCGAGCCTAATTATCTAATTAGACCTTATACAGAACGCCCCTTGATTCGGATTAATTCCAGTTTGCACTTTCCAATGATGGGCCCGGAGTAGTCCGGCCTCCGGAGCATATGCTACGGTGCTAATCGCAACACCCCCACTACTGTTACTATCTAAAATAATAATAATAATTAAAGTTAAAATAAGCAAAAATTGGTTTAAAAACAATATCACCGTCAAATAGTTTCAAATTTAAGATAATAGGCACAAATCCCTATCCGCCATCAAACTCGATACAATATCATCCATGTTAACAAACTTTAGATCATGTTTCATGTTCGCTGTTCAGCAACATTACTCAACTGATTTTCCTGTAACAGCAAACAGAACTTATTAGGATTTTCTTGTGTAAGTGTTTAAAGTAGAATTTGTCTGATACTAGTGCGTGGAAACAGAGCAGGATAACGCATGTTGCCGAGGTATATCTAATGTGGGGATATCAAATATTTTAAATTTGAGAATAGTGAGGTGTGATTGAATAAAGTGGCGGTCTTGATGTGAATAATCCAATGAAAACTGAATTTATATTTTCCTCCTTCAGTATTTCGACAACTTTACATTAGATACAGGAGTTGTAAATACATGTATATCAAATTTGTTTAAAAATGTGCGAAAAAAAGGTAGCACCAATGAAAAATTCAATTACATTTCATTAGAGAAAAAACGAAAATAGTCCGTCCCTCATTTAGCAACCCCTATTAGCGCGTTACCCTTTTACTTGTTGCTGAGTTGATTAGTGAATGTGTAATTAATCGCTCGATGGGACTCAGGTGTGTGCTTTTAGTCTGAAATAATCAGTCCCTTTGAAAAGCAGGAAAAAATCAAATGCTTTATACCGAATTCGGGTCTGATTGAATATAATTTCGTAACAAAATAGACGGATATGGCAAAACTGAGTTTACTTTCCAAAACCACGAATAAATAAGCAAAGATGAGGCAATTAGCCCGAAGTTATGTAAATGGGAAAATTTACATGACGGGTAAATGTGAGTACACGTTAAAAAAATGACATCCTTTGATTTAGAACGGGAGATTTAGAACAGACGAAATATTTTGTAACGTTCAGATGAGTTTTAGAAAATTAATATTTTTGAACCATCACTGCTTCGCATTACAAAACAATTAGTCGTAGGTTAAAGCAGGTATAGTGATAATATGTTTGCTTTATATAAAATCAAGAGAAAAGCTGACCGGAAAACACAAAATGGTCATTCCAATATATTTATGTTCATTTTATAAATTTACTAATCGATTCATGTATGAGAATAAAAACACTGATCGTAAATCAAAATTTATTAAATGGTGCATTTTATGATCAACAGATTATGATTATTATGTTTTAGAAAACTGTCATTAGGTAAATTGTAAATTAATT
>NW_025401006.1:8834471-8850967 GCF_015345945.1 Tribolium madens
GGAAATAATGCAGGGAATACACTGGACGTTGGTTTGTTAATTCCAATAGTTTATACCGTATACACACTGCAAATAGCATTTCAAAGATAACTGTAATTAAACTATAAGTACAGTTATTTGTTACACAAGACATACCAAAACTTGTATCATTTTGTACTACATAGGTTTCTATCATTTTTCTAATTACAATCATACTAATTTTACAACAAAAAATTATTTAAACAAAGTAACTAAACAAATATTAAATTAACATGTTTTACATTATTATAAAAAGAAAAAAATCAATTGAGTGGAAGTACTCGTATATCTTCTTATTATTTTAATGACTGTTACATAATTACAATAACTTGGCATTAAAATCAAGGAATTATTATTGAGAGCATTGTTATGTGACGTATTAATGCTTATTCGCTTTTATGTTTCACATAAAGTAGAAATAATAATAGACATGCATAGGAATATAGGTATGTGTTTATGTTATTAACTCTGAATATGTGAGCAGAGGAATCCTGAAAGAGTAACAACGAAGTTTGCTAAATTAGAGATGAACAGTTGGATGATTCGAAATAAAAGGGAGTAATTGTCACCGCTTTATCTTATTTAAATTTTTTGTCCCACATACACTACAATAATGTTACAAAAATGTAAAATAATTATTTACAAATACAGTAAATATTTAAACTTTTTTCAAACTTAATACCTTCGAAGGTTTGTCAATATTTTAAATAATGAGGACAGCGCTTGATAAAAACCAGTTTATTATTTTAATTTAAAAATTGAAAAAATTGTACTGAAACTAAAAATTTCTATTTTTTTCCACAGGTTTTTTCGCCCTTTGAAAATCTAAGCTGCTGTTTATGCAACAAAAATTTAAATTTTCTTACACATACAAATATTAATTATATACGCCAAAGTATTTTATTGCAGGTACTTTACAGGTATTTGGGTCAAAACGGCGAACATACTGCAACTGCCAGTTTGTGGAAATTAATTAAATGCATATTCTCTTATGATATTCTGTATTACACACTAATTAAATGCAAAAATAAATAAACACAGTAGATGATTCAATTTGTTAAATGTACAGATGGCTCTAGAATAAAGTGAGTTGTTACAGTGACAGCTTGCTTGGCGTACCTACCCACAACTAATGGTTACTAATAAATATAACTGAACCCAACTTAACTTGTTCTTAAGATTTTTAACTTATCTTCAAAAAACAATTAACAGACTATACATTTGTAAAGAAACATTATTAAATCGCAATGTCTTTATTTAGTAAAATTAAAACGTCAAACTTTAAGAATATTTTAGAGAACAACCAGATGCGAGAATAAACATTTCTTCCTTTTGTAATTGAGTTAATGAGTATCTGTGATTAAAAATAATTTTTATCCTATTATACTACTTCATGAGCTTTTTTTCTACAAGTTGTAGAAAACACCTTTTATTAAAATTTTTAATGCAAAATCCACATACTCGTACTTTAATTTCCTGGTTATTAAAATAGCGTGTTATTTATTTATTGGTATTTACTTTGCGTATCAAAACGTTTGTTTCTGAGAAGATAATTGTATCCCTTGTAAACATTGGACATTTCGTTCAAAAGCACCCTCTAATTTAAAAAAATCATTAATTTCCATGTTTTTGTCACAAAATAAAAGCTATGAGTAATGTTACATCATCGGACTTCAGAACCTTCACCGTCGTCTCCATCAAGCGCAGAGCCAAAACCTGTGTGAGCCCCATGGCAGATAATTTTTATTTACTGAAAGTGTCCCAGGCATTCATTAACAATAAAAACGGTTAGAATCCGGCCGATAACCCGACTTGTAGAAGAATAATGATCCATCTATCCGATTCTACTATCATCGTTCGGCCGGTGAAGTTCTAGGGCACCAAACGAGTTGAGCTGTGTGCGCTGGCCAGAACGGTCGATCACACCGTTTTTTACATGCATTACTTGCCAACAGCACAGCTCGGCCGTGTATACCGTCGACTCCTCACGAAGAAGACGTATGAAAAACCTTCCTTTCCGACTCTTCCACTCTACTCTTGCATCCCGCTGCCTTCCTGCGAAAGCTTATGAATATAGAAGAGGACGCGGTAGCTAATTTATTCCCTTTTCAAGACCTTCCGCGAGTCGTCCCTTTGCAAAAACGTAACGCACCATGCGATCCAATTATTGTCGAACGTAGGCAAATTCAATAAAATACCACTCCCGGTTTTTATGTTACAAAACATAAATGAAATTAGAGAAATGTCACAAGGTTACTTATGACCATTCAGGAAACTGTATAAAATGGTAGGTACATATTATATATAACGCTTATTTCAAAAACTGGATTTATTTTTCTTCTTTAAAAAGCAATGAAATTAATTAAAATTGTTCACTTAATTATTCCCTAAATATTATTAATCATGACTAAATTATCCAGTAGAAGAAATAAAATCACAACAAATTGCCAACATTTTAAACTGAATCCCATTTTCAATGTAAATGGAAAATGTCACAAATTAAGGTCAGAGGTGACTTGAGATTAAATATTTCTTCATTAAAACTTTGATGGTTTAACAGTAGAAAGCTTGTGCTTCAAAAATGAATTGATGGAACGATTTGTCTATTTCCGTCATGTTATACCTACTACTAATTGATTTAAAGTAATGGTAAAAAAGTATACTTCTTAAACTTTCTTCTTTAACGATCCAATCTAAAATTTTTAGTAAAAAGTAAAAGACAATAGGGCACTATAGTATAACGACCTACATAAATTAAAATTGGTTTATTTTATTGCACGAATTTATGAAATAGTATATTATACGAGTTTCATAAGAAGCAATTTGTCGCACGCACGGGTTTAGGACACGACGAGCGCAGCGAGGAGTGTCATAAAGAAGTAATAGCGACAAAATGACTTATAAACGAGAGATATACTAAATTATGAATATGTAATCATGCTAGTATGTAAAATCTTATGTGGCTACAGTATAAAACCGTGATATATTATTTCTATAAACCTGTATTTGAAAATTTCTATCTAAGCTAATTCCCCTAAGGGTAAACGTCAAAATCGACATCAAAAAAAAATCCCCTTCACAGCTCGAACCTCACGAAATAAAAATTTTGTATTCTTATAAAAATAGGCCATCGTAAAATATCGACGTGGAGAAAATTCAGTGTACAGACTAAAACAAAATACATTAATTTATTCAAGCATGAACTGAAGCAGGAATTATTACAGAAATGAAAATTCGCACGATATTCGAGTCCTCGGAACGCCTCGCACACCCTCAATACTGGCGTTCCCATGTAGAACCGCCAACTAAACAGCTTTAAAGGGGAACTGCCATTGCGGCAAAATCAATTCGGGGCCACGAAACGCGTGGAAAAAGGGGCTCTAGTCGGCGTCGTCGACGTCGTCGTTCGTTCGTTCGTTATGGTTCCACACTGCGTGCACGACGATATTATCATCTTTCATGCGGACCAAACACGTGGACCGATGTCAGATTTTTATAATGTAACAAACAATTCAATGGCAAAAATTCATGAAAAATCACTTTTTTACAACAAATAAATATATTATTAAAAATAGCACAAACATAATCTAACCAAACCGTACATAAAATTTTTGATAACGAATTTTCATGTATAACCGAATGATTTCGAACAAAAATATGAAAGTTCATAGAAGCATGAGATAATTTTTATTCGGCCATTTGGAATAACATAATGAAATTGTTAAACTAATGTTGCCAATATTCGTATGAATAAAAACGGTTGTAAAATACTCAAACAAAACATAGGTATTGAGTTTTTATTTATAAAATGTCGTATGTACCTAGTTGATGTTTTCTATAAACGTAATTAAATTAACATTAAAAACGAGTAGCACGTTTGTGTAGAAAAAGTGTGTTTATATTTCAAATAATTCTTGAAACGTTTTATGAACAGAATCCAGAAAAAAAGATTGATTTTAAACGGCTTTTTTAAAGAAGTAAGTACCTATAACAATAATTATTGAATAAGTATTGAAACCTTTTTAAAAGGATCATTACTTTCCCATTGATATGTCCAGATCATATAAACCGAGACAAACCATAAACCAGTTTTGGGTGTTGCTATGACAAAGCTTTTACCACCAGAATATATTGTAAACAATCAAAATATCATAATTTGCACATAAATAATAATCACACAAAAAGTTCATGAATCAAAACCCAGAATACATAGTTAAGCAGAGTTACACAAAAACCAATTGTTTATCAGAAAATACGAAAAACCTATAATGTATCAGAAACACTAAATTAGATGACCAAAAACAGAAAATTGGTAGTAGGATGTTATTGTGTTAGTATAAATCAGATATAATGGTCTTCAGTGTTGAGAGTACAAGATACTAAATGATAACTAGAACCACATTCTTCGAATGCTTTATCGTGCAGAAGAAAAAGAAAATTCTTGTAGATTTATGTCAGAAGAAAAATAATTCGTAACCTATCCGAGTCAACGCCAGTCAAAAATATCTCAGTTGTGTTTTAAAAAATATAAATAATCAACCTGAAACGCTTGCCAATTTCCTTACAACCGAAAGTTTAAAATAGATGTCGACGTTTATACTTCATCTTATTTTTCACTTCAATGTCTGAAATATGAAATAATCAAAAATTACGATCATGTAGCAAATACTTCCTGGACAAATGGAACAAAATAGAATAACTAATACATTTCTTACTCTCTTGGAAATGATAGTAGCAAAGTGGTAGCTTACTAAATGACATATTATAAAGTGTATCCCTAGGCGTTTTAACACAATCCCCTTTCTGAAACTTAAAAATCACTCATGTTATCAACGTTCTTCCTCCGGGATTAATGATTATCGTGTTATAACATGTGTAACTTGTATTATCTCACTATTATTACATGACACACCACAAATAATGACTATTTATTACAGTTCAGAGCGGAAATACACATCGGGGAATACGTAACATTAACCTTTGATATCAATTCGTAAACATCAAATAGGGCTAGTGTCCATACGCTAAGATTACAAGATCAAGTTATTTTAATAAAATTCCCCAAGCAAGTAAAAATGGATTGATACAATCTGATAGCTCTATATTGAAATACCAAATTAAAATTCACCGATCACTTGTACATTTTTATCTCTAAATCAGAACAAAGATAACCTCCATCCGCGTACCATCTGTCGCAATTCACCATAAAAATTAGGAGAGACGAAAAAACCGCTGTTATTGGAAATACTCTAGTGAAAATATTTATCCATGATAAGAGGGACCTGTGGTGAAAAATCGTCACAGCTAAAATCATTTCATCCACATTCACGTCAGTCTCGCCCATGACTAATTCAGTACCCTTACCCCCATTCATTAACCCCAAAGGAACTCGGAACACGCGCCTACCTCCATTGTTCGCTGCTAATACAGTTATGGGATGTAATTCAATAACACGTCACCACTTCATACGATCGTCAAGAAGATAGTACGAATACTAGGTGTGAGGATGAACGAAAAATCGCCGTATTTCTTGTTTAATGATCCTTATAGTGACTAATGACTCGGCTCCTCGAATCCGTGTTGAGAAACTCAAAGCAGAGACCGGATTTTACGTTAAAACCCAGAATTTTACGGTTGTATATCCAAATAATTTTTAACCATCAAGCCAAGCTCGTGTAAATGTTTTATTAAATTCCAGTTACTGCAACCTATACCCAAACTATCTCCATTATTTTTACATAAACGACTAAGGTCGGTGTGTACACAAGCATAGGTAGACTATAGTATCTATTATAAAATGAAAGATAGAAAATCTTCTGTCATAAAAATTATTTTCACAATCTGTCTTTACAATAATAGTTTTGGGGCTGAATACGTGCCAACTGCAAACACAAATCATTTCATTATGGCGGAATAAGACATTTTACGTTATATTTTATTCTCCAATGTAAATAAATGTGAGATTACCTCTCCTAATTTCCCAATTTAAATAAAAATAAAGTTATGTAATAATAATTAATAAAGAAGAATGAACAAAATATGAGAAAGCTCTTCACAGCCAATGGATTCGGAGTAATAGATAGTAGTACATATAAATTAATCGCTTTAAAGAAGATTCATAAGCATTATTAATAAAATTTTAATATTGGTGTCCTCACATCTTGTAAAATTAACAATATGCAATACTCCTTTTAGAAAATTCGCAAATGCTCTTTAAGAAAATTCGCATTTTCCAATAGGTTGTATTATTCTGTATTTATATTAAAGTATTGCTTCTCTGTAAAAATCTAATATTCCCACATTCGATTTTCAACTGAAATATACGCATAATCGCGTCGAGTTCCGCATACCAAGTCAAAGTACCATTAAAAAACGTTCAGAATTTTTTAAAAACGTCAAATTACATCAAGTCAATACAAAATTCCAGCCCATTTCGAAAAGATTATCGTTCTAGGCAAGTCAGCTTGGTCATTTCTGTTCGATTTTGCATAATTTATGAGCTTTTAACATGGCTGGCTTGATTTTCAGTTCAGCAATCGCCATTTTGGTTCTCGGTACATTAACTGTTTCAAGGTATCGCAGTCGGTAATAATTATAGACCACCTATGGGTTGTTTTGGTGCATTTATACGATTAGAGTATGAAGTAGAAACGTTTCAATATCCAATACAGGTTGAACGCGCAAAATCATTATTACACACGCGGTTACCTTGAAACTGTTGTACTAATGATAAGAAATAGTCTTACTTTTTTTGTATGACATCAATCGAAAAAAATGTGATAACAGAAAACTTTGCAATATGACAAAAGAAATAGACCTGAAAAAGAAACTTTTTTCAGCAAACCTGACCTTTATGAATTTTAAGAAAGTTGGAGAAGTTTCCTCGTTAATAATTTACGAATCTACAACTACAGGGTGATTTTCGAGTCTTATCCGAATGTTTATAGTTTTTGTGAAAGAGAAGATGCATTTTAGAGTCGGAAAATGTTTGTTGTCGCAGAGCCCCACTACTCTGGGGTAAAGTGTAAGACTGCGGGCCAAATTTTAGTTTAAGAATTAAAATCCTCAATATCTCAGGAGCTACAAACATTCATAAAACAAGTTGAGTTATTTTCGTATCTTTTGTTCTATACTATCCCCTCCTAAAATTTCTGCATAACTATTAAAATCACCCCGTATAGCAGCAGGTGTAAGAAAGTTTGAGGAGAGTGAGTGCAGTCTGTGAGACAGGTAGTTTATATGTATAAAGTTTGTCTGACTTTTACACCGTGGGTCGTGACCTCCTGATATAACTGGGTTCGGACTAGATTTCTCATATCGCAAGAATTTCGACTACAACACGAAAATACTCCCCCACTGAAAGATATGAAAACAAGAAGAAACCTCGCTCTACCTAAACGAGATTCTAATATATCGCTTCGCTGAAAGAAGTACACGACCACGTGACTGTCTATTACTTCACCAGGGGATTTATTTAGCGCTATAGTTTCTTGTCTCACATTTTACAAAGTTCATTTACCATACAGAACCGGTTTCTAATACACAATCAGAAACAGAATATTAACAATCGATTTAAGAAGCTCCTGCGATCAAGGAAATTGTGTCAAAGCCGATAAAATGGCAACATGGATGCGACATAGCCCTCAGCGAAAGGGCGGATCGGAAGCAACTATTCGGTTTAGTAGTGCCAAAGTTCCGAAAAGTGGCTGTAATAGAGGAAGTAACTTCGAACGGAAAGTCTTGAGTCTAGTGAGAGGACTCTACAAAGTTCTGTGTGCGGCTGATACCACATTACAACTTCATTTCTTGATTACGCTACGATAAAAATATTAGTAAACGCATAGAAAACAAAATTACGTTCAATAAAGTTTCATTACAATAACGGAAAACAACAATAGTCATTGTAAACGAGAAGTTTATTTTATTCGTTGTCAACTTTTTCCAATAGTATAATAGTAAAATCATTGTCGTTTTGTGGAACTTAATGCAACAGTTATAATTATGTTTGTAGCAACAAAAATGTGTTGTATTTGCTCATTATTATAATTAACATGAATCAAAAACAAAATTCATATGTAACAGTTATCTCCCAACGTAGCGCTAATTAAATTAAGGTTAGAAAATACGTGTTGTGCATTTCACACTAATTCTTCTTTTAGGTAATATCTTATACGAAAACTCGAGATTTAAAAAAGCGATTTGCTATACAATTCAAATTAGATAAACAATCACAATCTTATTACACCCTTACAACAAAGCCACATTTTACTTAGGCGGTTTCCGGTCCAATCTTGAGACAACGAAGGGTTAATTGCATTGGATGTCACCACCTCATACACAAGTCCGATTGAATTTGAATGGACTGTGGTGGTTACCCAACATGTTGCACAAGCTTCATGTGCAATAGGAAGAAATTAATTTAGAAATAGAAACAAAATACAACCTGAAAATCAATTGTATTCCACAAAATGTGTGTATGTATACCTACAAATCTTCTCCTTCTCTGTGCCTCTCACATTTCCCATATTACATGCGAATTTGTTCATTCTGTCGGCATCTACTTGTTGCCTTATAATTGTTAAAATTTCACATCTCTCAAATTAATTAAACTATTTATTTTGGGAACTACCTTTTTCCGACGAGAGGTCATCAGTTAAAAGTACGATCCGCGAATCGATGTGCAAAAACATCTCCAAAAAGACGGATTGCTCGGATCGAGATTGAATTTTTACAATGTGTTGATGTCACTGCTAGAGACCGTATCGCGTCTGCCTGATCACCGATGTGATTTACACACAACCTTGATGATGGTTGTCGTATCTCGAGGTCAATTCTGCCCACATCTAAGATTAGCAATGATTTTGGCGTCTCTCGAACGCTGAACTTTTGCTACCTTTAATTGCGTTCGTCGTATTGAGTTTAATTGTGCCAACAGAAGAGTAAACTCACATGCCCTAAAATGAATCCCAAAATTGATTCATTACTCATAAAACACAGCAAAAAATTTGCTGTAACTTTTTTTCATCAACTGATGAAAACTCTTCAATACTACTAAACTTCGAAAAGCTGTTGAAAGCAACAAATTGTTCGATAAATATGGACCTCGATGAATGCCAATTAACTCACAAAGCAAAAGTTCTCGACTTTTATCTGTAATCAGCTGTACCTATCCTACATGGTAAAATAAGGAATCGTTCGTCGTACAAACAGGGAGCGCATGAGCCCGTTTTGTGCTGCACTAGGAGGTTACCATAGTAACTGGTCGTAATTATTAGAAAAACCGTGGGTTAGCTGTGGTGGTAGCTGCCGAGATCCCCGCCAGGTCCCTATATCTGCAATTGTGGTGGATATGGATCAACATGCCTCCCCCGACTATGCATTCAAGCTTTAGGCGGCTCTCATAAACTTTTTTTGGAAATTTACACGAAGATTTTAAAAGCCCTTGGCGCAACACTTAAAAATATTGATTAACCCAAACAATCAAACAAAAACCTATCTTTAATACTATACATATTCAAAAAAATTGCATTTAACATTTTGAGATAATAGTAAATACATATAATACCTAATTTCCCTGTTGTTTTATTTTTCTGGTCATATCTAATAACACCCCATTGCTCTATTGCCGGATTGATATACACGGTGTTTCACATAATTTTACGAGGCTTGCGCCTGTAAGATGCAATTAATAATACATATTCCGATACGAACTCGATTACAAATTTTGAAAAATTGGATAATTTTCTCTAGTTTGTTTACCCTTTCAAAAATTACAACGTTTTTAGTTAGTTAGTGATTAAGATAGATAAACTAGAATCATATTCATGCCGTCTCTTGATAGAACAAATGATAATCATTTCTGAAAAACTGTAGTTTATGACTATTAATGAAACAGTGATTAGTCTGACAACTACTGTCATGTGTTTCCAAAAATTGAATAAAGGTGTATTTTTTGTATCCAGTGTTCTGTGACTTTTGTATATTTGGGTGCGTACATTAGGCACAAGCCTCGTAAAGTTATGTGAAACACCCTGTATAAATAAGAACCGATAAGAAAAATAGATGAGGTTGAAGATGAATGTGAGAAATATTATTATGCGTATCACATTTCAAATTTATGGCGATTTAAGATTTATTGAGAGAATGTAGGGTACAATATTGATTACAAACCTCTACGACAATCATATTTTATTGTATTACATCATTGGCGAAAGCAATTTTTCTAACACATGTAGCACCTATCCGAAGACCACCATATTTTCAAATCTCTTAACCCATATACTCGTAATAACCTAACGTGTTCAGTTATGCATCTACAAAAAACAAACAAATCGCTATCGCAAAGCCAACAAAAGGCGTTATTTTGGGTCGTGGTTTCATTTCCGTGAAATGTTTAGGTCTCACGATGTCTAAAAATTTCAAGACCCGGTGATGTGTCAGACAGAACCAAGAATTTAGTGAAAAAGTGACCCACCAAATACTTACAGGGCGAATATTCTGAAAATAATTGTACTTCACGGATACATAAAAGCAATTCAACTTTTCAGAGCTGCGTTGTGGAAGTGTTTTTCAGTTTGTTCTCACCTATTTTTTTCAACTAAAAGAGACACAAGGCCAACAAGAAAACTCTATGTTAATAATAATTATCAGACCAAAATGCTACAATTTTTAAGCGAATAGTTTTAAAGTCATAAAGTATTCCAGGATCGTACGTATAAAAGTTTGCTTCTCTGTGCAAAGTTAAGTCGAGCAAAAGTTTTTAAGTGCGAGCAAAAAATTAAGAAAACTTTAAAAATCAATCAGTACACCAAGCAAGTATGTTTATCGGATGAGGAAATCGAATAAGGACGCAAAAATAAAGCTTTTTTCCTTCTTTTTCAAAACTTAGATCGATTATGGTTTATGGCCGATGTTTCTTTCCTGTTCACGACCAAGTGAATTCAGGGAGGTTCGAATAACCTTGAAATTAGTCTACCGGAACGATTAGGTTTTTCCTGACATATGATACATTCGTATAATGCCTTTGAGAACTCGGTACAAAAAATTAGCGACAACTCAATAAAAATTATAGAACCCTAGAAAACATACTTATAAGGTTTTGCCCCATTACAAAATATTTGCCACTTTTCAAAAACCATACATGCCTTCATCTGTTTATATCTAGTATATCTAGTGTAAAAAGAGTACATATAAAAATCCACTTTAGTTAATTTAAAAGACTTGTAATTTTGAGAACGGTTCAACAGAACAATCATGTCACCATTTTTTATTCAAAAACTGATGAGCTACTTCTTAAAATACAGGGTGATTCTTAAATAGCCCGACAAAATGTTATCACAGCTTCTTAGGCATAAATGGAGACAAACGGTACCCCCTTTTTAAGTTTATACCTTTTAGGGGCAAAACCCCCTTGATCCGTGCCACTTACGGCGTTTATGAATTGTTGCTATGATCAAGTACATTTTCATTACGTTAATACCATTGTTTCAACTACCTGTACTAACACATCAGTGGCGTACGCTTTACTTCGAAAATAACTTTAATAAATTTTATTTGGAGAACGTTTAAACAAAGAATTTTTTAAATATTTTTTCCAGCATGTACTCATTTGATACTACCAAGGATAAAATTTTGTCGGTGTATTTAAGAATCACCCTGTATGCTTACAAATATCAAGTTATATTTTTTATATTTGACACATCTAAATAAAAAGTTAAATTAAATAGTTTTATTTATTCGAAGAGGTGGAATAAATGAACCGATTTTCACGAAGACGAGTTGAACACAACATTTTATTCTTCGAATTAAACTCAACAAGGCTTTAAATTGCTTTAAATCTGTTAAAAATATTTTGACCTTTCGTACTGAGAAATCCCAAACAGTTGTTAAAACTTCCTTACACGAGAAAAAAACCGTAAATTTTGACGGTGTCGAAGAATAAAAAATTAAAAATGTTGCATAACTCAAAAACTAATAAATATTTTGAAAAATTTTATTCATAAAAAAATGATCACATTATCTAAAATTTTAAAATACCTACATTAAATAATTTTTGAAAAAGTAAATAATTTACGCAAAAAAAAGTTGGTTCCATACTTTTTGATAAACCTGTACCTATGTAGTTGCATCGTGATGCAATCCTTAATAAATTCAGCTCTCAAACACCAAAATTCTTGAATTAGGTCAACTTAAAAATTGTAAAATAAAATGTAAATCATAGTTCGCAAATATGTACAAATGTAAATATGTAAAATTTCGGGCAGTATTTTTCTGTCACTTCAAAAAGTTCACTGTAAACTACCTTTTACTGTCATCATGACTGACATTTGACAATTAATCTTTTCTGTTGGTGACGCTATTTTTTTAAGTCAAAATGACATAAACATGACAAGAGTAAAAAATGAGGTTATTAATGTAAAGGTTATTTTAGAGTTTACATTATGAAATGACAATACTGGCCGAAATTTTAATTCCGCAACTGTACATACGTGTACATATTTTATTTATACGTAAAATCACAATAAGCAAAAATAAACATGCACGGTTGGTAAAAAACATTCAAAATGAATGATTGACGTAAAATGTCCTACGTAGTTCCAGCTAATTTTATAAAATGTAAGGCTTCTCTTTTTCTCCATATTCCAGTTTTTCAAGGAAGAAAGCTCAGAAAGCAGAAAACTGAATGACAATTCACAAGCCAAATAAATTCTTCAATTAAGAATAAAATATTTTTGTTTAATATTAAATTAAAAGATAATTCCTCAACTCCGCCTCTTTAACCATGATCGACAGGTGCCGTAATTTAGCAATTTCCTTTCTCTCGACGACATTCCCCGGATACCAAAAAAAAAAAAAACCTGTCATACAATTACTGGTATCTCTTTAATTGAAAAATCAACGTTCGGTCCCAAACCCAAAAGAATCTCTTTTCCATCCATACAAAATCCTCCCCCATCGTTCCGATGCTAATTACGCCTGGATTTCGACGGTTTGCACCAGCATTCGTCCCTTATACGTGTACAAAACCATAGCGAAATGATTTAAAGAAGAGATACCGGACTGTCTCCTGCTCTCTGGTTTTGTGGAAGGCAACGTCGTCGACCACGTGGCCGCGTGCACCTGTACGCCGGCCGGCGCGAGAGTAGGTGAGAGAGCAGCGGTGTTGCTCGGCTGTGTAGCTCTGCTTTGGCGCCCCGCCGAGCTATAACCATCCCCTTGCGGTCTACACTTTCGTCGGTGCGTCAAGAACCCCTATTCCGCGACCCGCTAACCAACGACGCTCATCGAAACGACAAACAAACGATAGAAAAAAAAAGAAACGAACAAACAAGGAGCGCGGGGGCCACCGACTGAGAAAAGAGCGAAAAAAGACTTTTCTACGAGGTTTAATTGAAATTTCACACGAAGAAGAGAGAAATAGGTAGTTTTATGCAACCAAATATTTTGTATGTTTATGTACTAGTGGTGGGCCATATCACTCATAATAAATTAACTTTGTCACATACCAAAAGCAGTAACTTATAGATAAAAAAGTATTTCCCAAACTTAAAAAAATACAAATGATAAACCAAAGTTTAAACTGTGCGGTTTCATTGCAGACTCTAAAAAGGTGATTAAGACTTTTAAAAATTTCATTAACGTCTTACATAGATTATTACCTTTAATCAAATGCTAAAACATTTAATAGGAAATACTACAGAAAATAGAAAGAGGTAAAACATTATAGTTTGTTAAAAAAAATTAATGTTCATCAATATTTCACGCAAAATAGGTGTTCAAAAATTGGTAAATTTGAAAGATAACTGACAGATATTGAAGTTACTATTTAAGACATACGTTCACAAACACTCTTGACCGCATTTTTTCTTTACTCAAGACACATAGACAGCCAAGCAAATTTTATCTGTAACGTAAAAACACCCCTTTCTTCTTAAACTAAAATTGTGAAAAATTCTTAAAAGTTTTCTCAATTAAAAGAATGTCTAATTTTTAAAATGTTTATTTGTTAGATTGGTTTTTCACTTTTACTTATTAATTATGGATAATTTAAAGTCAATAATTTTTTGTGTGCAGCTCATTTATCAAAATGACTCATTTAATTTTCTAGAAAATATGTCGTTTACTTATGATTATAGCTATTTACGGTATTATAAAAATGCTACCGGTTGTATATTGTATAATTTTTTTTAGGATACTGCAACGATGACTTTCAAGTTAAAGAAAAATTTATGAAAATAAAAATCTAAATATCGTTGTTTACATAGTTACAAACGAGTCCAGTTGGCCGACTGGACTCATTTGTAACTATGTAAACTCTAGTTACCAATTTAGTATCCTGAAAATATTTTTATATGAAAGCAACTATTTTTTCATGTATTATACTAAAATCCTTTCTTTCACTAAAAGGTATAGGTTTCACTAAAGGGTACAGGTAATCTGCGTAGAGGTTTTTATTTATTTTTTACGATATTGATCATAAACTGTATGTGGTTCTTTTTTTGACCATGTTTGACAATGTTGATGTATATTCTACATAGTATGTTCATTTAATTAAGTAGCAAATCACAGAAAGTATGGTCCACTAATAAGTTTTAATTATTTATCATCTTGACAAGTGGACAAATGAATTGATCAAAAACATGCAAAATATTTGCAAAGCACTCTTGAGTTTTTTTTTAAATATATAAATATTGTGGAAATGAGATTTATTTACAAAAAAAATTACGAAAAAAAGTTTTACTACGTGCCATACTAATAAGTATTTGTCAGATACATATTTCATTTGACAGTAAAAACACACTAAAAATTAAAATCTGCAGTTACAACTGTAACTTTTCAATTTCGAAATAATTTGTGAAACATTGAAAATCTTTGATTAAAACAACACTCATACAATTATGTATCTATTAAAGGGAGAGGGGTTAAAACATTCGTGTTATGTGATCATTAATTCAAACACATATTACAATAGCCCAGTTTGAAACCCCATTATTACTCTTAATAGTTAATTATCGTCTGCAATTTTAACAAATCTGATTATTAATTTTAAAAAGATTCGTTTTTTTGTGTATACTGCATAATATGTAGAACAATAAAATTTGGACATCACAGGTCCAACAACTTTATCGCAACCTTATTCAAAGCAAAAGTATAAGTAATTAAATTTGCAATTAGGTCAGGTTCTAAATACAACTGTGATTGACCTTTCCTAAATACAATCAACATAATTTTATTACTCGTTAATAAAAATAGAATAAGAAAAAAAAAACATAAAACCCGAGATCAATAGAGTCGACCATTGAACGTAATCCGTATTTAAGAAATCAATAACTTGCATACATTTAGTAGTTCCGGAGGATTATACTAATAGGTATAAAGATATTTAAATTAATTTGGTGCGCGGGTTATACTTGTGGGATCGTGACGCGTCGAGGAGAGTATAGACATATTGAGCCAGCAGCGCTCTCTCTGTACCTCGCTGAGCTGCCCACACCAAGCAACCCCCAGCTAGGGTGGAGAGAGAGAGAGTCGTACAGGCGCCGGCAAAAATATTTACATATCGCACTAATGTCAATCCCTCGTCTCTTTCGTTAATTAATTAAAAATATCGGAGATATGTGGCGAACACGCCACCACTAGGTCTCCACAATAATACAAAAATTTACGATTATTACATAAAGTATCAAATATTACCCGGAATCCACGTCGAATATAAAATACTTTAAGGTTACATAATGAGAAGTAAATTATTAGGTATATTTACATGCATATTAAATTTATAAATTAATTCTTAATCTAATTTCAAGAATGAAATTTTCGGCTTAATTTGGCAGGGTCGTGTATAAAAATTACGAGCAAGAATAAAAATTGATAGTGTATGAGCGTCCATAAATATATTTTTTAAGACCGAAGGGTTTGAATAATTAGGGAATGCAGAATTCAAAACCAAAACCAATTAAATTGATAAATTGGAATTTAATCCCATAATGTACGAATGTTTACCGTAAACAACAATCGGATTTGCAGCAAATTCCGTAAGTCCATATAGAAAACAATAATAATCATGTTTTTAAATTTCCCAAAGTTCGTAAAAATGAAGGTTAGATTATAGCACCAAGAAAATTAATTAGCAAAGTCTCTTCTTATTTAAAATAAATGCTATAAATAACTAATACTAATATTAACAATTCATTAGATGTTAAAAGTTGTTTTCATGTTACTATCGACTTTTGTAAATTTTGAGAAGTGAGTAAATAAATTTTAGTGACTCACCCTTGGTCTACTGGAATGGGTCCCGAAATTTGCCTGGCCATTATGCCATGTCCGGGTTCCATGGGCCCAGACATGGGATGTCCGGGCCCGGGCCCGAAAGGCGATCCCGGAGGAATCCCGAATCCGGGTGCGAAGGGTTGTCCGGGTGAAGCAAAGTGCGGGTTGCCGCCAGGTCCTGGTCCCCCTACGAACGGCGGTCCGGAGGA
>NW_025401006.1:8851238-8871837 GCF_015345945.1 Tribolium madens
GGCCCTTGGAAGCCCGCCGGCGGCCCGGAGAACGAGTTTGCCGCGTTGGTAGCGAAGTTCTGCGGTTCCGAGCCGGGCGGCGGTCCCTTCCAGGTCGTGGCGGGGTCCTCCAGGGTGACTGGCAGCGTGATGGGGGGCGCTACGCGGCGGCTAAGGCCTGAAACAGGGCACTAACTGCAAACACTGGTTACACCCCCTTCGACGCATAGGTTATGTGTGCGAGCGGTATTTCTAACCTATATTGGGCAAACTAGTAACGCGTTGGGCTATTAATAAATTAAAAGAAATTTACATCTTGCTTTCCGTTGGCCGGCGCGACCTTGTCTCATGCTGCCAGCGTCACACGGTGTGAATTTTTGAAATTTTTCGCGATTTTCGGGATACCCGACTCATAACTATAACCACTATACTTTTCTCTAACAAACAAACTGATGCAAACCAAACACTCTTAAACTATCCACAGATATCAACAAACGATCACTGCACAACATCTTCAACGAATTCACTTAATTTTTATCTACTTTCATTTAAAACACGTTAATTTTAGAATCACCGAATCTAAATACAACTTCTCAAGAAACACATCAAGTAAACACTGTTCAAGTCAAACCATAGCGCATGTTTGGCTGCCGCCATTGTTGATATGCTATTTATGCAGTTACCTGTCTTGCCGGCCGGCATTTGAAAGTCGCCGCTAAACGTGAATTTACTAGTAAATACACAGAAAAAATGTTACTTTTACAAATAAAATGATTAATTACATCGAGAAAATTCTTGTCACTACGGACTATGTAAAAAAATTTGGAAACAATTTGACAGTTATGACAGTGATTAAGGTCATAAATTTTTAGGTTAGGATGTTTCGTTTTGTATTGCGGTTGAAAAAAATACGTATGTGATGTAAAATGTGTTAATTTGCCGATTGATTGGCGATGTTTACGGTAAGATAACGGATCCGGGAGGCAAGAGACGTATGGGAAGAGTAAACGAACGCAAGCAACAAACGCCCACCTTTGCTGGCTTTGCCGCTGGCCTTTTCTGGTCGGGGAGCAATGGCAACAGGGTCAACTAAATTTCTTCTTAGGCCTTGTGCAAAAATGATCCAAGCCACCAAGTGCTGCCATTTTTACAGCGTGACACGGTTGACGCGAGCTGCGGCCAAGGCGTGCACTGCCGACAGCGCTGCGTTTGACCGACAACACATTCCACCGGTTTCAATTCAAATTCAAAAACACTCAAAAGCAGCACAAACCACTCGCCACCAACTCATCAAACTCGACGAAACTCAGCCAAAGTGCCAAGAAAAAGCGCAATGCAACCGGGGACGGGGACACGTTCAATTTTTTAGGGACGGCTGAATGTGCATCATTTTTTTCGTTTGCAAGTCCTCCATCGCGAACTCAGTCAACGGTAGTTGTCAGTGTCACCCTAAAAATCAATAAAGTTCACCACCCCTCAGCCCTTCCCCACCCTCTGCTCATTCAACAACATCACGACTATCATTACTACACACCGCGTCGGGGCAGCGTTTCGATGACAGAGGCAAGGCGACTTTACCGATCGCGTCAGGACGTCACTGGTCGGTGTCTTCGGTGAGCTTTGCTTTGCTTTGCCACGTCTGAAGTAAGTGGAGCAGAGCAGCCGGTAGCCACTTATCGGCTCGCCATGAATACTACTAGGACGGAGTGCCGCCGCCGCCTCGCTACCACTAGCGTGACTTTACACTGTCGGTTCATCCGCATAAAAACCATCAAGCAGAAAAGTGCGACCGCCGCACATGGGCCGGCTATGAACAATAGAGGGGATGCCTTTGCCTAGGTTTGCCTCCCCGGTGACAATTGACAACTACGCTTCCATGCATTGCACTTTGCCGATCCGCTGCTGCTCGCCTCATCATCATTACCTTTTCTTCGTTCTTTGCTCTGCTTGACTGGGCCACTGCGACCCGACTTTCTCACCGGCGACTGGCGTGCGACACCAGTGGCGTACCTTGGCTCCTAACAGCCCTAACCACGATGACCAAACCTCTTCGACTTTTTAGCACCGTTACAAGCCAATGCGGTCGCGTTTACTGACCAGAACCGAAGCTTCTGTTATTTCCTGCAACTGAACCGCTATTAACACCAACACCAAGTGTTAAAATCTAATTGAAAATCGATAACGGTGCAAATTGTTGTACTTCCACTTGTTAGATCATAATAAACATGAAAAAGTCGGTTCAACTAAAGGATGAACTGAGACAAACATTGAAGTCAGCACTTCTTTGAACGTCATAGGTTCCTAGTTTTCAATAAACAGTTGAAGAATCTATAAAATACATAATTTTTATAACATTTTTCAAATGTTTCCACTTCTATTTCCTTGTTTCATTTGAATTGAGATGTTCCTACTTCCTATCTTTATGATATGAATAATATGAAAATTTTCCCTTTTTTCCTAACTGTAAAGTCTGTTTTTTTTAATGGAAATGCCAAACAGTCTTAACGTTGGCACCACTAGTAAATTCATTCATGGTAATTTTAATAAAGGAAATTGGCAATTCCGGTTTTTTGAATTAATTTGAAAACAATGTCATTAAACGTCTACACAAAAAATCGTCTAAGAAAATTTAGAGACGAAACACCAAAAAAGAAACAAATTCGGAACCGCTAACAGTTTTTCGAAATTTGGAAACAAGTCGTTCGCAAGCAGGAATTTAGAAAAAGGGCCCGTTAAAATGTAGACGCAATTTGTAATGCAGGTTTTCTAAACATTCTCAATTTTTAACAAGAAATTGACAAAAATACAAAATAAACATGAATGAGTAAGAACCTCGGAAAGAACGCAATTAAATTAGTGTCTTGTGCATCGTTTTTGAGGAACGAGTTGAAAAAGTAACAATTTTGAAACTAAAGCTGAAGAAAAATTTCTAAATTGGAGCAGCTTTGAGCTCATTTCAATAAAATACACAAAATTGTACTTGTATCTTTTGCTAAATAACAGGCACACAAGATTCATAAAAGTCAAAATTTTGACAACATCTCAATTTGAACACAACCATAATTTTCTAACAAAATTTCTAGGTACAAAAACAAAGAGCAAACAAAATTTGTGGCAATGGAGACCAATTTTTTCACCAAAATTTTTAGGTATACTAATGTGATTCAACAATTACATTAATACATAATTATTTACTTATTTGAAGTAATAATGAGTCTATTATTACAAAAATTAGAGCTATTTCACGGGCAATTTTAATAAACTTTGAAACAAAAAATCGGACACATTCTTATTCATAGGAACCCTCTATCCCTAATAATTGATGTTGACTTTATTTTTTTCTTTCAATTTATACACCATCAATCTATGACAATAAAATATTGTTAAAAAAGTCCAGAATATAAAATTTGTGTTGGGTTCAAAATACTTTTTTATGTCCAATTTCATCGTCTGCGATAAAAATTTTTGTTGAAGTTGTTAAATCCGACGGTCATAAAAAATCTCTACTTGATCGATCGCTTTATAAGTGTTGGGATTATGAATGGGCCAGGGTAACAAACCAGAAACTATTAAAGTCCTTTTATGTTTTTATAAAAAGTAAAAAAATGTGACCGCTGCAAATAACTTTACGTAAGATTTAGGTAATTGGGGAATACAACAACTGGCAGTCCTGATAAATCCGCCTGGTGTTATCTTTATTTTCACATTTCCAATGTGATAGTTGCCGTGCAAAATAAACTCAAGCAATGCGTAGTAATTGTATCTAGAAAAAAAGTAGTATACATGTAACCTCAGTCGGGTTCAAGGTCGTCAAAAGTGCCAGAAGCTATTTTAATTACGTGACCTTGCATCTAAACTCGAAGATGCTCTCCTGTTCTCCATGTATCTACCTCCTACCGTCCAATTCGCTTCTATTTCAACACATCAGGTGGGTGTTTTTACTTGATTATTTTTTTTACTTTAGTTATTGCGTATGAGACGAGTATGGAGTCGTCGACAGGTTCCTTGTCGCATATACACATACATCATTCAAGGTTTACTACAGTAAGTCAGGTTACCCTCCAATCTACCTGCGGACCTTGAGACAAACTAAATTTATTACACGATTCTTCTTTATCACATAGATGTATCCTGTGAAGAATCTCAACTTCCCGCCATTTTCACTGATGCGTGCTGTTTACTGATATTTTATATTCACCGGCTTTGTCGGTCTTTAATCTTTAAAATTATTCTAAGTTTCTGAAGTCATTTGACCCCAGTCGAGTGGTTTTGTTGAATCTTGTTGACTAAAATGTTTTTAACAAAAATACTTCTAAATTTATAACCACTTAACATCATCTGCCTCAAATATGCTCATTATATCGTTTAACATTAATTGTTATAATCCAGATAAATTTAGATCCTGTAGTGATTCCCTACTTCCATAGTAATAATTTCAGTTCTACAAGTGTATGAGGGGTAGCTCTTTTAGTTTACTTGACTTGTTACCTTTTTATGATAACTTGTGTAATCTATTTTTTTACTATTTCTATTTCCTTAAAATGTTGATTAAATAATACACAAAATCTTGCTTTTTCTGCTTACACCAATCAAGTTATCCAAAGGACCGTTAGTTTTTTGCTTTCTTCTAAAAGTAGGAGCTGCTATATACAGTTTGAAACTATTTATATATATTTAATTGTTATATAAAAGCAGTATAATAATTATTAACAAAATATACAAAGAAAACAGAATCCTCCATTTTTGAATTTGAATATTTAGGGAAATATTTAGTTATATTTCATTTTTCATATTGGTCTATCAGCGCTACCAACTACTTTGATATGTAAATAAAAATGTGAGGTTAAGCCGTCAAGTAAAAAATATTTTCACCTTATAAAAATCATAGACCATGAAATCTAAAAAAGAAAAGAACAAAATAGGCAAATTGATTGAAAAATCTGATTCCGATAATGAAGAAAACATCCACGAATTGTCTTATTATGTGAACGATCGGGTGAAGTTGATGAAAGAGGTTTTAAAGATAATAAAGCCTAAGAAAATCAAGAGTATGGCCCCGGAATGCATACGAGTAAGTACTGAAAATTATTTTGGTCTCATAATCGAGATTAAGTAGGATTTAGATATAGAAGAGCTTAATTCAATGCTTCTTGAAGAGCTATTAGGAATCTCTAACAAAAGACTAAAATACATTTTTAATGGTCAAAATCTTGATGAGGATAGTAGTTCTACAGATCCTGAGGAAGAAAAACAACCAATAGATATAATCTCACTTGATGATGTGAGTGATGATGATTTTGTAATTGAAGTGGATTCAGGTGTGTTATTGTTTGGTAAAGTCGTAAATATTTCTTAATAGTGTTTATGCAGATAAGGCTAAAAGAAAAAAACATGCAAAAGTCAAAGAAGAATCTAAAGGTAAAAAAATTAAGAAGGAAAAACATGAGAAGAAAACTAATAAACTCAAAGAAGCACCTTTACAAGAAGAAAACTTAATGAGTGTTTTAGAACTTCTTGAATTACAGGCGAGGGCAAGGGCAATCAGGTCTCAGCTTATGTTAGAAGCAAGTAGGAAAAATTCACAACAAGCAGGAGTTGAAGTTGAGGAGCACAAAGATTCAGATAATGATGATGTCATAATAGAAATTCCTAAAAATGAAGAAATTATCATAACTTCTAGTGATTCTGAGACAGAGGAACAAAAAGGTGACAACTCTAAAACATATGAAAATTTAAATTCAGAAAAAAATCCAACAGAATCTGAAACCAAGAAAAAGAAAATTAAATTAATTAGAGATAGATGTGACAAACAGAAATCGCCGGAACCATCACAAGATAAGGTAGAACAAGTAGAAAGTAGTGAACCAAAAGAAGCAAATAATGTGGAAGATACTAATCAAAGTAGCAATTTACAAGATGATAAAGTTGAGGAAAATGATAAAAGCAAAGAAATAAAAGATGGGGATAAAAATGATTCACAACATCTAGATTGTACAAATGACGATGATGAGATAATCCTAATTGTAGATGAGGAAGAAATGGATGGAATAATAAACGACTAGTTACAAAAAGTTTTTCTTTTTACTTTATTCAAAATATAAAATAAGACCAAAGTTCCAATCATAGTATTCAATAATCTAGGCACAAACTTCTCTTTTTACAATCTTGAAAGTTTACTCTGAATGCCCCTCAACATGTTGATTAGTTCTTCGGTGTTAGCTTTGCTATACAAAATTGATAAAAGACTGGCTACTGTATCCTGACATTGTGAAATAACTTTTCGCCTACAACAGTCCTGTTAAACATCCAATAAAAAACAACTTGAAACTTACTTTTGTACGCTGTTGTAAGCTTCATGATTGTTGAGGAATGTTTCAATAAGTGCAGCCGCAGCTTCAAATAAATGAAACTCGTTCTCTTCCTTTTGCCAAATTTGTATCTCAGATATGGATGAGATAAGCCTGTAAATTCTCTTAATATATTTTTTTCGTTCTTTGTTATGATTGTTACCTGTTGTAAATTTCAAGAAGATTTTCAAGTGGAAATTCCATCGCAACAAAAGCTTTAGGTACCAGTGACCGATCAGCTTTCAAATAAGTTGATAATTGTTCTAGTTCAGAAACAAGAAATGCTGAAAAACAATGATTTTTCGACGAAAACAAAAATAGTTGTTTTACCTGTAGGAAAACATTGGGTTGAGGTCCCACTTTGACGTGCAACATGTTTGACTTTAGCCAAAATTTGAGCCATTCTATTATTTGGATTACCGGTACTTTTCCTGATTTCCCTCCTCAAGATATTACGCCAAATTTTCTCAATTAAATTCTCGTCTGTATACCCGGCACAGTCGATAATGGCAAGTTGACATTCCCACAACTCAAGCGGATCAGCGAAATTTTCATACAGCTGTAACATTTATGAAACCACAAATATACTCAATTATAACCACGTTTTCACTCAGAAAATAACTCTCTAAGCTAAAATTATGAACAAAAGTCCCGTCAACCAATTTTTACCCCGGAGACACGACACCGAATCGGTTACTTACTTGTGAAATCTGATATAATCCAGAATTTAAAGCTCTAATTGCATCTTCAGCTGCAGGATGGGACTCCCTTAAACCAATCACGGCGTCCAAAATTTGCTCTTGAACTTTAGCAACTTCCATTTTATCCTCAAGATCACGCAAGAAGACCCCCAAATAAGGAGCATAGCCCACCTTGTCGCTTCTCATACACATTATGGCACGTGTTAAATATTCAAGACGTTCTTTCAAGTTCAATGAATTCCTATTAAAAGAAAAAATAATTAGATGCAATTACACGAACGATTTTGTTTTTACCCTGTTTTTGACGCAAGACTATCCAGAATTTTTGCTGCAGCCGCATGATTGTTATTATTTTCGTAATATTTCCACAATAAGTCGACAACAGCAACATTTTCGGGGTTTTGTTGCGAAGTGTGAAGTAAATAAGTTTCCAGAGACGCGTTATTGACTTTAATCAATTCGCTGCTCATTTGTTTCTTCATCATCCAGTCATACAAAGCTACGTGTAAAATTTCATCTGGGTATTCCAGGATATCGTTAATTAATTGATTGACCAACAAGCGAGCGTCACTTTCCAGAGGCATTCCTGATGGGGCACTAATGCTCAAATTTGGAGTGTTTTCGTTGCACAGTGTATCCAACATATTGAAGACTTCTTTATAAATATTTAACCTGAATCGTACAAATGTATTATGGAAAATTAAGTTATGAGAGTTTACCTTTTGTGATAAAAATCTCGGCCTTCTTGATCGGCAACGGACGAATCGTTTTTGTAAAAATGTTGCGCTATATTATCCGGATCGATCTTTTTGGCACAAGTAATACATAAATCAATGACGGCATGATAGGCTTTAAGTGTCACAAATTGTTTACAAATCCCCGGTAAATTAATATTTGGAGCGATAGACTTGCACAACTCAAGTGCATTCATGACCATTTCTTCCTTTTCGTCAACATTCTGTATACTTCTTGACGATTTCAGCATTTCGTTAGCTTTTGAAAATGCCGCATCTTCAATTTTGTATAAATGTGGACAAACTTCTCTCAATTTACTACTAATAGAATCGACTGAAGCATTATCACCCAAATAACTATCAACCAAAGTAGTGATCAACAATGAACAAATGTCTTGTCCATACAAGAACAAGTCTTTAAAAGTGGTATCTTGAAGGATAGTTTGATGATTAGCTGGTAAAGATCCGATCAAGACGTGGAATTGATGTTCGCATAGAATCCTCCAAAGCCCCATTACTTGGCAGCAATGACAAACAAACAATTTGAGAGAGTTTAATGATAAACGCTCCTCAACTTGTGCATCTTGAATTGTGTGATTCAAGCGATTCGTCGCACTGAATTTTGAAATGTTTAGAGTCGTGTCTAAATGTTGGCTCGAGTTCTCGCAAACTGCTAATTGAGTGTTTGTTAGTAGAAAATTATGTAAAGTAGTTAGATAGTTTAAAATCCAGCGACAGTGGTCACTAGTAATTGTGCTGGCATTCTAAAATTAGCAAAATTAATTACGACCAATTATAATTTAAAGTAAACAAACCAAGACATTTTTGCCGTCTAAACATAACTTTTCTATGCATTTGCGATTCCAGATCGGTCGTAAAATTCTGCCCAAGTACAAGTAAAGGCCGTTATGTTTCGCCGAAAATATAAACGGGTTGTTGACATCAAAAGTAGGGTGATATGTGAAACTGGAGGCTTGGGGAGGACTTGATTGTTGGAAATGGTGAGGGGCCGGAGTTGAAACCACATTTGGTGAAAACGGCGAAGCTCCTGTATCTGATTTTAAGTATAAATAAAATCAGTTTTTCAATGTAATGGTAAACTTACATAAATTCGTCTGATTCATCGTCCCCAGGGCCCCCAGTTTGGGCTCTCCCCCATACAAGAAAAACGTTCTAGTTGCATATTCGGCTAATTCTAGATTTTCATCAACATCCAACGATGCGATTATTAAACTTGTAGCACAAGCCTGGTCCTCTTTTTGTATCATGAAAAAAGCTCTAACATTGTCATTATCTAAACCCTGACTTTCCTCAAGTAACTGTCTTAGAATATCAACAGGACGCATTTTTGAAAAAATATAAACTCCTTGTGATGTTAGCACGACATATTTTTTCGGTGGTTCTGAGTGTTGTCGCACTACTAAAGGTATCCCTTCTTGAGTAATATCCGCAAGGGGGCTTTCTTGATGAACCTAAGAAATTTTTATTTTAGTATTTTATAACAATTAAATAAATAATACCTCAGCTAGAGCCAACGCTGGTCCGTCTAAACTTATTGTTGTGTAAGCTTCCATCAAATTTTGGCTGAAGGGAAACAGATCTGAGCTAATACACCAAAGCACATCTTTTTCGTTGACTGTTGATAAAAGAAGTAGATTTCTGTCACTATGATGTGCAATGTGTACAGCTCTAGGCCTTATTGTAATATTCGCCGAATATCCCGGAGGTAAACGTACATGTAACAAATACAAAGTGTAGGGTCTTTGGTTTTGAGGAGTGTTAACAAGGGTATGTGTGGTCAAGTAAAACCGTACTCCAGTTTGAGTAACTGCGACTAAATAAATCTGATGCGATTCTGACGCTTCCACAGCAGAAATACTGACAATTGGTCGGAAGTTTTGACTATCCAAAGTCCTAAAAACTCGTTACTAAAATCTAATCGAGCGTATTTTCAAAACTTACTTTACAATATTTACAGCTTGATTAACAAGAGTCGATTGGGCTATTTTTGTTATTCTACTGAAGGAATCACCCTTTATACCCAAGTCATAAGCCTCAATAGAACCTTTTTCAGTCAAGACATATAAAACATGTCTACTGTTATCAACAGATATTTGAACAATACCATCTTCTTCACTTAACGCATTCAAAAACGAAGGAACAAGAAAAGATAGAGCACTAGTTGAATGATTAATTTTTTTACACCTTTTTCCAAACCACCCACTTTCGGCCTAAAATAAAATAATCATTTTTTTCTAGTTACTAATACTAGCTAATTACTTGGTAAACAATTTCAAAAAGACATCCTTCTTTGCTCCCCAAAAAGAGTCGACCTAAAGCAGTGCCAGTAATGGCAGAAATTGTTGAGCCATCAGTTGGTACAGTAAAAACAGGGTCAGGTATTAACTGAATTTCATCAAAAGGCCCATTAAGACCCGCAGTGAACGTGACTCCCAAAACCACAATATCAACTGCAGTCGTCAATACAAGTAAATGTTTGATAAACGCGTGAAAAACGCCAGGTTTTGGCTTAACTAAACCAACACTTAAAATAGTTTCATTTAAACCGTCAAAATACGCCAAATCTGTGTTATCTTCATATGACCAGACATAAAAATCGCTGTCGACTGTTAACCAAGCTCGTTTAATTTCCGGAAATAGCCCCATCATGCAATGGCATTGTATGTCTATGTAAAATTAAGGAAATTTTGGTTCACTTTTAATGAAAAAATAATGTTGTAAAAGGATACGATTAAAATGTTCCAAAATTTCTGGTGGCAGTGGTACTTTATTGGCAGTTTTGATTTGTATCATGTTATTTAAAGCGTGAGGAGCCCCGCTAAGGACGGGGTAGTCGTGGTCTGTTAAACCACTGGCAGTTGCAGTTTGTGGAGGGTGTATATTCATTAAATCTAGTAAAGTTGGAGTAGCACTGTCAATAGCAAGAGATTTATCGACATTTCGAGCTGCTACTTCCATTTTTTGAATTGGAAATTGAGTGTTATCCATTTTGCCGCTTATTCTAACCTACAAATACAAACTAAACATCGTTTTTTGCAAAAACATTGAAAATGGCAAAAGATATACTCACATATAAAAATTTGGTTTACTCCTAACAAATAACAGTATTAAAATTTATAACATTACTTCGTTATCTAGTATTTTTTTAACATTTATTAATGAAAAATACTACAATGACAGTTGAAAACACAAGTCGGAGGCAAACTTGTTTGTCATGCCAACCTAGTATAAGCAATTCCACTAAAATAAAAATTTTGAAAATTTAGTTGGTGGCAGCGTTAGTAAAATCTTTGTGTTTTCCCGGTTTTTGTATAATTATGAAATCTTACAACAAAAAAAAGCAATAATTTGAACATACAAACTGATATTTCTATTATTTCAATAACACTAATACACTGGCGGACACGGAATTTTGGACGGTTTGTCATTCGACTGATATAAAAATGTAAAACGGGCCTTAGGCAACTAACCACTTTCGGTTTTTGTAATTTTTATCCTGAGAGCGAAAGAAAAAATGACAACAAAATAAATAATTTATTGATCTTATATAAAAACACGTATTGCTGGTATTATTGTTTCGACAAATCGACGCTAAAAATAAATTTCAACTAAAACTTTCAAATTTTAGTTTCAAATGTCAATCATAATGACAATAAAACGTGGCTTACATTGACATTTTTTGAACTGTCATAAATTTGATGTCCAAAATCCCGTGTCCGCCAGTGTACTATACTTTCTAACTAAGTAACAGAATGGAATTTTTGGCACCATTCAGCTGGAGAAAGAAAATTGAAAACATCATCGCACTACCTAACATCTAAAAACGAAATAACAATTTACTTTTGCAAAACAAATGCATTTTTACCGTAAAAAAGTTGGACCACTTTAGAGGAAACATTTCAAACACTGTAAATTGTGTGTTGCTGAAATTTAATTGATGCGAAATTGTAATCACCTTAAATATGTGTTACTGAAGTAGGTAATGAACAAAGAAATGATGTGTTACCAAATTTTTGTGAATTGCAGAATTACTTTTAATGGAATGGAGAATAATATTAAAGTGGTTTGCCTGAAACAAAATTTTAAATTTGAAGTTTTACCACAGTTACACTTAACTTCTGTAGCTACTAAGTTAAATCCATAAGTGATTGTAATAGTTTTCATAAATGTTACAAGTGTCCAAAAAAGCATTATATGCATTTCTATTTTGGAGCGAAATATACCATTAAAGGTCTCATCATCTGCACTTAGATAATAAATTATAAAAATTACAAGACAGTAAAATATTATAAAATCAATGGCAATAAAAATTACAAAAATTTTATTGACCAGTTTTGCCACCGCTATTAACATATGATATAATTTGGAACACTCTTCTGTTCCTTTTAGTAAATTCACTTTTCTTGAGTCTTTATATCTCTCTATTGTTAATCCGTCATATGCCAAAACGATAATAGATTTTAAGTATGTATTTAATAATTTAAATCGTTTACTAATATCTATTAATAACATAGCATTTAGTGAGAAAACTATAGTTGGAGTAAATAAACTTAAAATTGAAAATAATATACAAAAATTATGTTTCTTATAGTTTCTAAAGTAATGACCAAATTGAATGTAAAGGATAACTGTCAAGAATGTCATACTCATCCCAAAAATTATTTTTTCAATAATCGAAATTTTCTTGCGATTTTCTACTACTCTTCTCTCAATAATTTTATTAAAATTGTTAAATATTACACTCATTTTTCTATAGTTTCTTTCATAAAAAATTGATATCAAGTAAGTCCCAAGACACATCGATATATCGTTCCCAGTTCTCAGGATACTGGAAATGGTTGCTGATAAGTAGTTAAATCTAAATTTACTACAATTATAAAAAAATTGCATCCAACATATAAAAATAATTCCGCATAAGCACAACACTTGTTTCAAAATTAACAAAATTCGACTAAGTTTCTTTTGTGACCCAAAAGTGGAATTGAAAGATAATGGGACGATTCCCAAAATTTTAGCAACTAATATTATGAATTCTAAAAGTTTGCTGAACTGGCTACGTTTCATGCTTGAAACAATTTATTATGAAAAATAATATAAATAACTTCATCATGCTAATGCCGACTCAAATATTAATGTAAAAGGTGTCATAAATTATGCATCATGTCTTTTAATCTTTTCCAATTTACATTACTATCAATGTTATTAAATATTTTTTATGAAATCTTTAAAATATGGTCGTTAAATTGTATTAAGATAATTAAATAGTTAGTAGTGGCACACAAAATCTAAAAAACACGTTAAAACAACAATATTACATATTAAATAGTCAGACCCCAAAAATAACGCTCCATTCGGTTGGAAACAAACCCAGAATTGTAAAATGAATTCGGTTAAATATCATTTGGTGTGAACATAATTCAACCTACAACTAAAAATTAATACGAGTAACAACCACTTTTTACATAATTATACCCAAACACGAATGTTTGAATTTGTAGTGTTTATTTTCATAGTATGCACAATTTCGATTATTTTTTTCGACTAAAAATTAACAGAAATTAATAATGATAAAACTGTTATTAAATTGTACCTCTTTTGCGACTTCACTCAATGTATAAACAGTACCCCATAGTTGAAAAAAGAGAAATAAAGCTCTAAATATTAGAGCATTGTATATGAAAAACAATTTATTATATGTTGTAAATATGTTTTCTCCAGTGAAAAAGTAAAAAAAGATTGAAATAAAGAAATAGAAAGACACTCCAAAAATTGTTAAAATTTGGACCTCAAAATATCGGTTTAGAGAATCTGCAGCTTGACACAAGTCAAGATGAATTTCACTGATTTTTACAAGCTCGCGATAAATTAGACTAACATTAGTCCAAGATTTTTTTATTATATTTGTTAAATACTTATTCAAAATGATTAATCTTCTCCATATTTCTAACATCAAAAGCATGATGAAACACACTGTTGTAGTAATTACGACGTTGCAAATATGATATTGAAAACTGCATTTACGATTAAAACCATGTGATTCATAAATTAAAAGAAATGTACTTGTACTAACTAAAAGTATTGTACTCGCAAAATATACAAAGTACACCTTAGTTTTACTTTTTATGGGTTTCATATTCTTTGCATTCAGTATTTCATCGACTTTTAATAGAATTTTTATCGAGTTATAAAGTTTGTGTCGAAAGAAAGTATTAAAGCCATAAGTTAGAGAAATTATTAAAACTGAACCATATCTTTGCAATATTGTTGTAATTTTTGCTAAGGGTGTAGAGTATTTTCTGGGACAGTCTCGCAACCCTTGAATAGATATTAAAGTAGATATTATACCAAAAGTAATGCAATACACTATCCTTTTTTTCGGAAATATTTGATCGCTTGATTTCAATTTCAAAATTGCCTCAAAAGAACAGGATAGTAGTCCTAATATTTTTAATACTGTTGTAATGTATTTTAAAGAATTTAATTCAAGGTCTGGCTGAGCCATAGCTCGAATGATAAGCTATTTAGCTCATTTTGTTAATTTATGGGAGTGTATGCTGTCAACAATTATTAATTTGAAAATTGGAAGTGAAATAAATTAGTCTTATTGTAAACATGTTTGTTGATGTGTAATAATAATATTTTATATTTTAATTTGATTTTTTGTGTTTTTCATTACTATTAGCTGACCCAAATATATGACCTTATAATACACAAATAAGTAACAAACAAATAACTTAAGCATTCCTCCATATACATTTGTATTAAAAAGTGTAAGCGGTTATTGATCGATTACCAAAAATGTGGCAAAGTTTAACTGTGTCAGACGTTGCCGTTCAGGTTTTAAAAATCTGGCACTATTGCGGTCTTGCCACTTTTGTATTAGAAAATGGCTTTTTCAAATACAAAAATACTAACCATTTTATAATTAGTTTGCTATTTTTGTTAAGTGGCATTACATTATATTTTGGAATGTTTGGAATTCTTCATAATATTCACAGCTATGTGATATTAATTCATTTGCTTTGTACCTATGTGCCAAATTTCGTTTTAATTTGGTTCTCACATATCAGACAGAAAAAAATCAATTATATACTGAATGAAATATTAAATCTTGAAAAACACTTGGTAAAATTAAGTGGATTCACACTTTCATTTATTTCGGTTGGCAAATCTTTATTGCAGTGTCTTTTGGTTCAAGTCGTTCTGATTTTGGCGGTTGTAGCGACATTTTTTTTAATCGTGAGATCTAAAGTATTTTTTGTGGTTTATGTTGTGACCTATTATGGATCAATCATATTTGGTTTTAATTTAGAACTTTTCCTATTATTTTATTTGTTGTGTCTTAGAAAATTATGCACGCATTTTAATGTTGCTATCGAGGATAGAATTAATGACAAATCGTTCAAAAGTTGTTTTAAAAAAATTTGTTTCATTTACATGTCTATATGTAAATTATCGAAAAACGTAAACAAATATTTTCAAGGGATTATTTTGTTTAAAATTGGTAGTGATTTTATAACTGCAGTTACAACTTTTTACTTGACTATATATTCGTTTAAAATTAAATCTATTGCTGGTGGTATGTTATTGTTGAGTGCGCCTGGTCTTAGTGTGACTGCAATATTTATATTTCCATTTATTATCGCTTATTTAGTAGAAGATTTATGGAAACAAGTAATAAGTACCATTTGAGCGGTTTTACACTTCTTTCATGATATTTTTTTAGGAAAAACTTATGAAAAGGCTAATCGACAATTTACTAACATTAAAAAAAGGACATTTATCTCACAAATCAGTATTTTGTATATTATTTTTTAATAAAATTATTAGCTTTATATTTCAGTTGGAATTATTCTATCTACAAACAAGACAGAACAAGATCACATTCAATGTTTGTGGAATGTTTTCATTAAATTGTACTTTCATATACATAGTAAGTACAATTTTAGAAAAAAAACATTATAACAAATATTTTTTTTAGATAATTTCCACCATAGCAAATTACCTAATTTATATAATACAGTTCCATCAGATTAATCGACCTACCTCTTTGAGTAATTAGAATAACATTAACCCAATTATGTAATTAACTAATTTATTAGTTTATATTTTATATATTTTCCTGGAACTTTTGTAGCCGGAATAAATACCTATTTTTGATTAGAATGTATTGCATTTTCAAATGTGGAATTTTAAGAATATTTCAGACATTGCGAATGTTATATTCACAATTTGCAAATTCAGTGGTTTACCTGTTCTTAAAATAGAAAATTCGAACGTAGGCAACCGAAAAATAGTCAACAAAAACTCGTACTTTTTCTTGTTTATTTTGTTGTTGCTGGGTATACATTGTGGACTTTTTATGAAATATATTGGACTTCCAAACAGTTTTGAGGATTACGTAGGTTTTGTTCAAATCACAGTCTTGAATATACAAAATATCGTTTCAATATTGCATTTCCACCAAAAACGAAAAAGCCTGGAGTTTGTTTTTTCTAAGATTTTATTTCTGGAAAAGAGAATATTTTACTTTTCTAACAAAAAATTTCGTTGTGACACGGTCGCAAAATTTTTAATTATTTATAAAGTAGTACAATACGGAGTGATTCTGTCTGTTTTTGTCATTAGCTGTTTTTTAACAAAAAATAAAATCGAGGGGACTGTATTTAATTTGTGTTATTTTATGGGAATCTTTCTTACTTTTAATTTTGAAACTTTTCTCTTTTTCTTTCTACTAATACTGAATCAATTTTATGTTCAATTTAATCGTAGTTTAACACGAAATATAAGTTATTATCAAGTTATGAAGATCTATTATCTTCTGAGAGAAATAATAAACGATGTCATTAAGTTACTCCAAATACAGCTTTTATTAAAGGTTTTGTCAGATTTTGTTATAACCATCTCCACTTTATTTCATGTTTTGCTAAATATTTTTAATCATTCGGTACTTATTGGAAATACGTTTATATGGTTAGGTCTCATTTTGCCTTGGTTAACAGTTATTTTAACATCCAATTTTTTGATGGCTTTTTATTTTGGAAATATGGAGGAACAGGTTTTATTGAAAAATATAAATTTCAATTAGAATAAACATTTTGTTTTAGGAAAATATAATGACAGATATTTTGACGAAAGCAAATACCATACCAACTTACAAGCGTGTAATATTTTACATTTTTTATGTCACATATAGGTAATTACATAATTACAGGTTAATCTGCTTGTTTTACGATTAGAAATAAAACCAATACGTTTTACTATCTACGAATTGTTTCCTCTAAATTTCAGTTTCATATACACGGTAAGTTTTCTCTTATTTTGTAATTTCTCATTACAATATATTTTTAGATGATTGTTGGGATGACCACATATTTAATTTATTTGGTTCAATTCTCACAGATGAAATAAATTGGGTAAATTTTGAATTCAGGTATTTTTGCTTTCTGCAATCTTTTATAAATTAAGTTTGCTTTTATTTTTATTAGCAAAAAACTTTTTGTATGTATATTTTATTGTTAAATTGAAAGATAATTTTAAAAAGAATATTGATAAAGCAAGTGCATTTTTTGTATTAGATGTATTAGATTAACATTGTATTGCTATTAAATTGAATTACGTAAATAAATAAAGTTACAGTAGTTGATATTACCTAAAAATATAATATCTTAAAAGATATTATAAAATTCATTCATATGTACCTACGTACAGAAAATAGGAAAGTGAAATCAGCTGCAAATGTGCCACAAACAGAAAACATTACATCACGGATTTGAAATCTCAGGCGAATAAGTACATTCTACAAAAAATGTATTATTAGTAAGCATCTTAATAATATAAGTTTCTCGTTTACCTTTTTGTAACACTTATTTTCCTCAAAATTGTTTTCAATTTTGTTGACAGTATCTTGTATCTGCAAAATTTAGAAAACACTAAAATTCTTTGCTTCAGTAAATACTTACTTTTTTGTAAAAATCTTGCGAAATAAATAATTAAAGAAGCCATTTCAGTAATTCCCATAACAAGCCACACCGTAGTTAAAAACAAAGATCGGTAATCTGTTTGTTCAGTTTGGTGAAAAAAATAAAATGACAGACCAGTGGTTAAAGAAATACAAACTTTAGTAGCGTTTAAAATTAGTGGTAAATTATGTATGTTATTTATTAATTTACATAAATCTAATAATGTTACAATGTGTTTTAAAAGTGCATCATTTTTTATCAATGCAATGAATATAAAACGATTTTCCAGTTCTGTTACAAGAAAGACAAATACTAATTTCACTGCAAGATTTACAAAGTAAGTCATGTAGGAAGTAGTAACGTAAAATAATATTTTCAAAGACACATACCCACAAATAAAGCAAACAATATCGGTACTGAAGGATATAATTAAGACGATAGCGCAAAATAGTTTAAATTGATAGAATTTCAAATTGTGTGAACTTTTATATTTAACTTCAAGATCAAAACTATAAATTGCTTGAAAAATATTAATATTTGCAGCTCTATATAAATAAAAAATTATAAAGGAGACGACGAACGATATTGAGTTTTCTAATAGACCAACAAATGTTAAAGTTAAAGCTTGAGAGCGTAAGAACATCACATGATAAACTAATACTCCAGTTTGCAAAACTGTTATAAGTAAGATAACAATTCTATTTATTAAAGTGTCTGTCCTTGTTATATGAAAATTTCTTCTTTCTCGATCAAACGATATCATAAAAAGGCCCATATATTTTGTTATTTTGTAAATAGGATTAAAAGAGGAATAGATATCGTTATTGACAATTTTTGGCATTTTTTAAATTTACTTTTACTCATACATTTAGCCATGCTTTTATAAGAGTTGTATTGATCGACTATTTCGTAAATATTAATGTTTGTTATTCAAATACTGCCATCAATGTTATTGTAGTACCATTCATTAATTAATTGACTATTAGATAAATTATTTTGTTATAAAAAATAATTATTTGTTGTGTAAACAATTTGTAAATAAAATATTTTACGGAAAAATAAACGAATGTGTTCCAATTCTTATTTCATACCTAAATTACTGTTTCAATTAATAAAATTTATCCACCATTTACTTTAAAAAGGAATACCCAATAGTGGGCGTTTGTTAAGACAGACTTTAATGGAATTAGAGACAAAATACTTGTTAGGGTTAGTTTCTTCAAACATGTTTTGGCAGCCAGGAGATCTTTGTGAACTAGCTTTACCTATACTAAAAATTTTGAAATATACTGGATTTTTGTGTTATGAATTACATGGAAAACTTAATTCACCCGATCGCAAATTAGTTTTTAAGTCGTCGTATTTTACTTTATTGATTGCTTGTCTTATATTGAGTAATTTAATAGTATATATTTATTATTTTGATATAACTAAAAACCTAAAAAGTTGTATAATATTTTTCCAAATGATTAGTATCACCGTCCAGAATTTAGGAATGATCTATACATCTTATCGAAAGAAAAGTAAAATTGGTGTTTTGTTTGGTGCAATATTAAAAATAGAAGTATTAATTTCCAAAAAATTTGGCAACAAATTCATATTCAACGATATTTTAAAACATTTGCTAAAAGTTGCATTCTTAAAATATGCTATTGTAATGGTGGTTTTTAGTTTAAATGTATTTTTCCATTTTGGTGTCAGTAGCGAAGATTTAATTTATGGGGCGTGTTTTTATACTGGGTGGATCTTCGATTTAAATTCAGAGTTGCTGCTGACGTTTTTTTTAATTACTCTGCACCAATTATACAAAAAATTTAATGTTGGTGTGAAAAAAAGTTCAAAATTAGTTTTAAGGGATATTAGCAACATTGATTCAACATTATATGAAGTGACAGTTATTATGAAAGAAATAGCACAAGGTTTTATATTTTATAAATTGATTCCGGATTTTATATGTTCAGTTGTGGGATTATATTATTTATTATCTAACGGTGTATATGTAAATGTTTTTAAAAATTTTATGGATTTGATATTGGAATTGCTTGGTATGCCATCAATTATTATTTCAAATTTATATTTAATGTATTTGTTTGAAAAAATTTCTCAAGAAGTACAAAAATTATTCAGATGTGAATCAATTAATTGTTTTTATTATTTTAGGCCAATAGTACGCTCGATATTATTGAGCAAAATTACAACATTCAGAAAGCTTCAAACAGCAGTAAATATCATTATAAGGATGTGGGTACACATTTAAGTTTTTACTATAAGAATATTTTTCTGTTTTTTTTCTAGAAAGAAATTTTTTATTTAAAAACCATCGTAAGACCTGAAAAATTTTCAGTATTCGGTTTGTTTGTCTACAATTTCCCTTTTTTTTATTCGGTAAGTTGGTATCTTTACATCTAACTATTGCTATACAAAATTATGTGATCTTATAGATGATTACTGCTGTAACAACATATTTGGTTTATTTAGTACAGTTTAAACAAATGGAAGTTGTACGTATTTAATACAAAAAAATTAATTATTATATAGACAATATAGAAATAAATAAAATGAAAAATAATAAAAGTTGCTTTATATTTTTTTCCCTACAAACAATCCAGTTGACTTTAGTTTGTTCTGTCCACTGAAGCAGTAGAGAAACCTTCTAAATTTTTAAAAACATATTTCTGGTTTCACAAAATAAAATACCTAATCCTAATGATAAGTCTAGTGTTATACTTATTATATATCTAAAAAAATTGATGCTTTCGGAATACTTCGTTTATTTGTTTCCATTAGTCATATTTCAATATAATGAATTTATTGTAAATTACATATTATGTACCATTATTGAATATAGATTTTTG
>NW_025401006.1:8874072-8875938 GCF_015345945.1 Tribolium madens
ACATAAAGTCCATTATAAAAGTGAAAATTGCAAACAACAATTTTATAGTTAAGACTAATACAAAACATCTTCCTGTTTCAATATAATCAAATTTTTTTGACGAAAATATCATTATAAGGATGTGGGTACACATTTTTTTACTATAAAAATATTTTTTCTGTTTCTTTCTAGAAAGAAATTTTTTATTTAAAAACTATCGTAAGACCTGAAAAATTTTCAGTATTCGGTTTGTTTGCCTACAATTTCCCTTTTTTTTATTCGGTAAGTTGGTATCTTTACATCCACCTGTTGCAATACAAAATTATGTCATCTTATAGATGACTGCTGCTGTAACAACATATTTGATTTATTTAGTACAGTTTAAACAAATGGAAGTTGTACGTATTTAATATAAAAAAAAATAATTATTTTATAGACAATATAGAAATAAATAAAATAAAAAATAATAAAAGTTGCTTTATATTTTTTTCCCTACAAACAATCCAGTTGACTTTAGTTTGTTCTGTTCACTGAATCAGTAGAGAAACGTACTAAATTTTTAAAAACTATGTCTGGTTTCACGAAATAAAATACCTTATCCTAATGATAAGTCTAGTGTTATACTTATTATTGCATATCTAAAAAAAATGGTGCTTTCCGAATACTTCGTTTATTCGTTTCCATTAGTTATATTTCAATATAATGAATTTATTGTAAATTACATATTATGTACCATTATTGAATATAGATTTTTGTCGATTCATGCCATTAAATAGAAACAATTCTACTAAAAAGCACAGTAGTTCTAAAATGAATCAATCAAATATTTGTAAAATTGGTAAATATATTTGCACATTATGGTCTTTAAACGGGCTACCAATATACACTTTAAAAAATGGAAAATTTCTAATCAAAACTACAAAAAGTTATATATTTTCTTTGTTATTTATTGCTGTAGTCACAGCATTTTATATAAGAACCAATAAGTTGGAAAACCATGTGTCTAGTTATGTTATGATTATTCGGTTTTTATCGATTTTTTTGTTAGATATTAGTTTTATTATTTGTTCACATCAAAAACGTAAAAAAATCGAAAAAATATTTTCTAACTTACTTCTTGCAGAAAATATGCTGTGTCACTTTTCTGGAAATCAAATCCGTAACAGTAAAATAGGAAGAAATTTACTATTATACTTAATTTTTCAATTAATTTTAACATTAGTACAGTTTGTTTCCATCAATAGTACTCTGTTACAATACGATACGAGTCTTTATACTCCGGTACTGTGTTTTCATAGTTTGCTTATTTACAGTTATAATTTCAATATTATGCTTTTTTTCTTTTTATTTGTTTTGAATGAAATTGGTAAAAATTTTGTAACAGCCGTTCAGGAGAAAATATCTCAAAAAACAAAGGATGTGGATCACAAATTTCGGCAAGTGATGGAAATAAGTACTTTGCTACATAAAGTGGTCACTGACGTTCACCAAACGTTTCAACGAGTTCTGTTGGTAAAATTTTTAAAAGATTTTATCTTGGCTGTTAGTAGCGCTTATCATTCTGCATTCATAATGGCTAATCTTACCACAGTTATGTCGTATCTACAAAATATAATAGAAGCTGGTGTCTTTTTGTTGGCAACTTTAATGTCAACTTTTCTAATAGTTTACTATTTCGAGGAAATTTCTAAACAAGTATTGGTAGTATTTATTGTTTTAAGGAAATAAAAAAAAATTACAGGACGTTAATTTGATGGAAATTCTGGATGAAATTTTAATCAGTTTTAAAGAGGATCTTATTGTTTCATATAAATCTGTGGAATTGTTCGATCTTAGATTGAAAAATCGAAACTCTACGTTATATGTTTGTGGTCTTTTCCCTTTGAA
>NW_025401006.1:8877068-9012107 GCF_015345945.1 Tribolium madens
ACATAAAGTCCATTATAAAAGTGAAAATTGCAAACAACAATTTTATAGTTAAGACTAATACAAAACATCTTCCTGTTTCAATATAATCAAATTTTCTTGACGACATTGCGTTTATCCGTCTTTCAATTATTAGACATTTGGACAAGAAGGTTGGAATTTTGTTTCTCTTCAAATACGCTAACAATACGAAACTCATGTTTTGGGTTTGTACTGCAATAAATTCGCAAAGACTTATCCAACTTATTAACGAGTTTTCGAATCCGTAGAAAATAGCGTAAATACAAACATTTGAACTTAAAAAAAATACAGCAAACGGAAAGAAAATCGATTTTTTACTGATAACATGATTACCAATCACTTCATAAATTGGCAGTCCCATATATTTCCATAATTTTATAATTGGGATCGCAAATTCAATTGCGTTTCTTGGTTTCCAAAACATAATATTGATATCTCAGTTAATTAATATTGACTCGACAATACCAACATTGACCATTAATGAAAAGTAGTTTTATATTATTAATACTTTTATACGATGTTAGGAGTATTAGAACACATTTACAAAATTGTAATAAACACAATGAATATGGTGTGGCATACGAAAAACGTATCAAATTATGAATGGCTTATTATTAAAATATGGAAGTACTCAGGACTTCCTGTTTTTAGAATCAAGCAATTACAAAATTTGGAGGATAGAGTAATTGTAAACAATAATTTTTACATTTTATTCATATTAACTTGTCTTGGAATAACAAATGTGACAATGTTTTTAATATTTTGTCAGACTAATATTGGCTCATATAAAATTAAAATGCAGATTCTTATGTTTACAGTAATTACTGTACAGAACAGTATTTTTACATTATTTTTCTATTTGAGAAGAAACGATGTAGCAAAATTACTCACTAAATTTTTAACAACAGAGAAAATGTTTTTATCATGTTTCCCCAAATTTGACTGTCTTGAAATTGGAACTAAATTGACCAAATTTATTTTTATAAAAATGTCTTATACCTTCATTATGATTGTCGTAGATTTCGTATATTTGGCTAAAGATGGACAAGATTATTTGTTTAGATGTTGTTTTTTCTCACAGTTCATATTTTTTTATGTGGCAGAAACAACTTTGATATTTTTCACTTTTCTGCTGCAAAAATTTTATACCGAATTTGGTTTTAGTGTAAAAAATGTTAGACAAAAATTAGAAAATTTTAGTTCTCTTTATTGGATGATACGTCACTTGTCTCGGGAAACAAATGGCACGTTACAATTTTTTATTTTGTTAAAATTTTCGACAGATCTTTTTTTGTTGGCAAATGATTTATTCTTCGGTATGCATTTTATTGTGGCAATAGGTTTAAGTAAAAATATATTTGGGGTTATATGCACATCCATTGTTATTGTTCTTTGGTGTGGTATTCTTCTTTATGTTAATATTACTGTTACCTATATATATGAAAAAATTTCGGAAGATGTAAGTCTTCTGAGTGTGTTTGAATAAAGAAAAAACTTATTTTGTAGGAAATATATTTAATTCATTTAATTGAAGAAAACATACTCAGTGAAGAAAATATTTTATCCTACAAATACGTAAATTTATTTTTGATTTTAAAAACACTAATAAAAATGAGTTCTTTCAGGAAGAAATTTTAAACATTAGGTCAGGATTAATGTCTCCCAATTATTCATTATATGGATTTGTACCTTTAAACTGTAAAGCGATATATGCTGTAAGTTCTAAGAAGTGTGCAAGATGAAACTCATAAAAATTTTTAGATGATATCATTGGTTGTAACTTATGTGGTTTACTTGATTCAGTTCACCCAACACACATATATTTTATAACTAACACACCTGTTTAGGGTTATTGTTCCAGTCAAAAAATAAAATAAAACAATAATATTACAGACTTTTTGTTTTATTTACTGAGTCATATACTTTATGAAATACTCAATTAAATAAAATAACTAATAATCGAATTACTCTTATTTGCTCATAGATTTAAATTGTATGAGATAGACCACATAGGTTATCATTGTTGAAATCATCTGAAAATTAAAGGTTAAAAATGGAATCAGCTTGATATTTTTTTATACCAAATGAAACGAATTTAGATTAATGTCGACAAATCCACACATTGTAAATTTAAGACGGTTAATTTGGTTATCAAGTCTAAATAAATGGATCTGAAAAACAAATTTTCAATTGTCTTCTTTACTTTCTCTAAAACGTACCTGTTTAGTAATACCAGTTTTATTATTATATTTTAACAAATTAATTAAATTATCAGTAATTTTAGTATTCTGAAACAAATATGAAATAATTTTGTTTCTAAAATAACATTAATTTTAAAGCCTACGTAGTGTAAGATGTCTTCAAAATACGAAATGGTTAAAGCAATTAAACTTAGAGCTATTAGAATCCACAAAAAATCAATTATAAAAGTCCATATAAAATCGAGAATCGTTTTATATTCGGCATTCGTAAGTTCATTATTAGATAAACCAACAATAAGAAAAATGAAATCAGCAGAAAATCGCAAAAGCATTAATTCCTGAAAAGTTTTATTAATCTCTAGTGAGAGTTTGTTTAAAGTTTTATAGAATTTTAGTAGTTCTGTTACATGTTGGCCACTCTCCAAATATTTCGTATAATTTTCCAATTGGGCATATAAAGATTTTAGAATAATTAAGAAATAAAAGAGAAACATTTCTGTGAAGAAATTACAATACCAACCCAATTTTATAGTAGAATGCGACTGAAGAGGATTTCTTATCATAATATCATTAACAGTCATTACGATCATTGAAAACAGTTTTGTAGTGTATATTGTCAACAAAGTTCTTGTCATTTTATTAAAATCATGCTCTTTTTTTCGCAGTTTATTTAACGACTGTTGCAAGGAATTGCATTTTTCTATATTAAAAAGAAATTTGTTTTTGTGTTTGTAGCAAAAAATAAGTGTCCCCATGTAGTTTATGAAGGAAGCGACCAGTCGGTACTGGGTGATATATTTTGTAAAACTGTTGCCAGTCCATTTGTCGATAATTTTAAAATAATATACATAGGCAATAATTATAATAATTACTATAACGTAATTTAATTTAGAATTAGTGTGTGTTATGGTTTTAAAATTTGATGTTTTGATTATTTTGTATGAAGGCAAACCAAAATATTTCCAAATTGATAAAATTGGTAACGTTAAGTCGTATACATCTTTGGGTGACCAAAACATTGTTATTTTTGAATTGTAATGAGAGAGAGCATTACATAATTAAATGCATTGTTTGGGGTTATTTACTTAATAATTGTATTATTGCATTACTTATAATTGTGTGTTACACCTATTCATAAATTAATGGATTGTGTTTTGTAGTTTAAGCTGCAGATCGAGGAAAATAAACAAGCGCTTGTTGCAGATGAAAATATTTATTGTATAATGTAACGAATTAGAACATACATTGTGTTTTAATTTAAAATTCGATGCATGTACATTGTAGGAAATATGTACAATAAAGTCGAGTCGATATTAACTACAAAATATTTGAGGGTTTCTTCATGTTCATAACGAGATTAAATGATCATGGTGCATTATATTAAAGGCAATCAAGCCAAAGTTGCTAACAATATTGGCTCTAACCGTACAGAATGGTAAATCTGATTATACTGATAGATGAGGTCACTTTAAAGCCGCTGTTAGCATTGTGGCAAATTGAAGAACAAATTCTCGAAGCATCATATTTCATATAAATTAAAACGATCATTTTATATGAAATACGGTGAACATTTTGAGCATGGAATTTTTTAGAATTTTTTCGAAAAAACACGACAATTAGGCTATATTTACAAAGTATTTAGAGAAAAACGGTGCAATTCTTACAAGTTTAAAACGGTGTCACATAAAATTCCATGCTGGGTCAGAAAATCAGAATTTGAACAACTTTCTCGTGGGAAAAGCGGTACAGGAATTGTCTATTTCAAGCCAAAAAGTTTGTATTTTTTAATTAATTACTTTGGACAATGTCATTGAATGAATAGTCTAGGTTTTTTTGGGTAGTTATTAGATTATTATTAAAATTGGTTCAAAGCTGTTCAGTCTGTCATCACAGTGTCTGCTCTATCGTGCATGTTGGCATGCTACGGACTATTCTAATCGATTATAATTATAAATATTATAAATTAATTATAAATACTTCGATTACAAAACACAATTTTTTGATCCTTACATTATTTACAATATACATTGAAATTCATCGAGTCGACAATAACTAAATAAATAAACTTTTGGATAAGACTAGATAAAAATAGACAACAAAACTTCAACAATTTTCTATCCCTTTATACAAAACTGAGCTTTTTGCATATAAAATCTCTTGGAATGTGAAAGAAATTCATTGAAAATGGACAACTGCCAAAGTCGATAACACACCATTAAATCTTTATTTTTAATGTCCTCACTTAACAAAACACTCAACAACCCGTCAATTACGACATATAAATAAAAAAAAATATTTTCGATTAAACTATCATTTAATGTAAGACAGCAGTGTGAAATTAAGTGGTTTAGAATGTAATCCAACTTTGTGTACAGTGGGTCAAAATTACATAACTTTCTGGACACACTGTACATGCGCTTACATCTCAGGTACGCTTTACACAAATATCAATAATCACAGAGGTGGTACGCAACACATTTAAATTGCAATTAAACTAATAATAATGCTTCGAATGGCACGAATTTTTGGTCACATTTGGTAGTAAGACACTAGTACACATAATTGCCGATTTGGTCCATAATCTTTGCGATTATTGCTAATTTTTGATTAAATTTGACCTGACTGAACCATATGGAATTAAAGGATAGTAAGTATGTGTACCAGGTTTAAACAGGAAAATAACCAAACGTGGCTTAAGTTAACGATATAAAACTATAAATCCTCGACCCATTCCGATGTAATCTTCACACGTGATGGTGCTTTTTGATGAATTAAAGTTGTTCTAGCCATGTCCTTAAACATTTACAAACAGTTCAACTAATGAGTAACAAAATTCACCGCTTCGTGTAATATCACAATATGTAATGCACAAATTGATTGAAAAAATGTGTGTGTATACATAACTTCTATTACAATTATCTGTCAAAATATCAATGATTTTCAAATATACTATGTACAGTGCTTTTGCAGCTACACGTTTTGCGAACCTTCTGTATAAATTGCAACAAATTGGTATAGTAGAAGTAGATAAATATATGTATGAAACCAACCACACTAAACCATCGTCATGGCTCTTCATTCTTCTGATCACACTGATTTTTTAAAATGCTTGATATGTACCTCGTATTATTATCACTTATGTGAGTCAGAGTGAGTGTAACTGCTGTAGTGATAGAAGAAAAATATTAGAAAAACTGCAAAGGCGGTCGGGAAAGTAATCCGAGCTATAACGTCTATAGTCTTTGCCACACGTATCGGATGGGGAGGCTCCTTTTTTCGCACCTGCAATAAACAAGACTACTCCAGGTTAGACTATTGTGGAGAGAAATCGACTACACAAAGCTCTAGTACTAGCAAGCTTTCGCAAATGCAACAGCCCTTTCATCAAACGCTCAAAAATACTTTTCCATTCTCTCAAACATTGAAGGGATTAAAAATAATCTGATGCACTTAGAGAAAACAATTTCGATTTTTGCTAAATCGTTATTAAAAAATGTAATTTAAAAGCTTTTTTGCCGGTCCTAATCAATAAATTTATTTTGTTTGGATGTGCAGAATCTACGTCGACAAATTTCTCCCTCGTTACACAACCAAAAAATCCTTGGGGTTTTCAGAGATTTCGGATAAAAGATGAAATTTAACAACGTTATCACTTCTACACTTTGTAAGAAAATACCCTTTATCAGACCATTTTATTTTATGATTGCTAGTTTGCTCTTTTACACATCGTGGTTATTCGTTTGTACTGCTTACTATCCTAATTTTTCTAAATCTAAATTTTGTGGGCTGAATACATTGTGCAGTGGTTTGTAAAATAAATACTTCTGTGAGAAATAAGTAACTATTAATTTTCATCTTGATTATCTTTTCTAAATAATGTTTGACGTAAAAAGAGTGTTTAACAAACTATTCTCGAACGCTCGAAAACTACTTTGAGGCACTAAACAGGAATCTAATCAGATTTATCGTAAAAGCGTTAAGGAAGAGCTCTGCATCTGCTATAAAGTTTCTAGTTGCGGCGACACAAAACAAGAACTTTGTGTAAATTTTACCTCTGCTGCACAGCCGTTGTTGGCCGTGTGAGTGCAAGGATTTGGTCCACAATTGGTGCAGGATACGATTTCATTCGCAACTCCAGTTGAATCCCTTTTTTTATCTCCCTAGAGAACAAGCATATTTGACACATCAATAATTCAGTTAGACTCGCTTGATTCTGATATTTATAAATATTCATACAAATACTGTACAAAAGGAAAAACATAAAACAAAATTTATCTTTTTTAATTAAATCACTTTTATACAAAAACGTAAAATAAAAATAAAGTAATTTACGGGGAATAGCGTATGTTTTGTAATTCCATCTGTAAACTTACTCTATATTGAGGACTTTCACAGAATGTGGAATAATATTCTTGTTCGGCTGTTTCCTACCAATTAAAATAAAGACAGTAATGAAATAAAACAAATCATAAATGAAATTAACAAATCTAATTTCTCACTCAAGTATTATTTATTAAATTATTTTATTTTCTATGAAAAATTATAAAACTTATAGGTACAGTCGGTTAGGGCACATTTTAATTTTTAGTTTTATATTAGTATTTTATCGTTGGTACTTTTTGTGCAGTCTATTCTAACATAACAAAGACATGCAAAGCAGTGTTTTACGTTTAACACATTGATAGTATGTTTGGATTTACTGCTTGTCTTGTAATAGAGAATGAAAGGATAAAGGAACATGAATTATGAAAAAGTGATTATGATTTTTGTCTGAATTCTTTAAAAATTACTTACCCTATTTGATAAGAAGTTTTATTTTTTACTGAAACAAATTACATAATTTCTTTCCAACATTATTGTGCCAATGAAGAATGAATAAGTATATCTAACTCATTTATTTGAGCCTAAAAGATAATTTTGGTACTAAATATACTAATATAGAGAAGATATTGTTTCCTAAAAAGCTGAAATTGAAAAAAATCAGTGATGGGTGTTTTAAATCTTTATACTTCTTTACACTTTACACAAGTTCTTTACATACGCCAACAATGTAAACAATGGTTTTAATAGCATTTATAAGGAAAGATAAACACATAAATTTGCTTAATTATTTTTTTACTTACATTTAGCGCAATGTTGATTAGTTTCTAACGAAGTCTTCTCGCTGATTTCAAAATTCGTTCTTTGCCTAGAATGGAGTATCCTGAAACTTTATTTTAAAACTAACTAACTAAAGCATTAATATTCTAATGTACAATCAGATCAAGGTCTGTAACAATACAACTACTACCTAAGTACGTATGCCGACTACTTTATCAACGGGAAACTTCAACTCAGGCTTACTCAAAAGGATAAAACTAAGTTTTTTGTTCCTTGACGTACCACACAGAAGTTTAAACTTTACAAAAACCGAAATTTATACATCTACTTTGTTTACATTGTTGTCGTTTACTTAATTGGCGAAGTTGCAAATTCCCAGCACTGAGAGAATGTGAAAGATTGGAAATAATTCTTGCTGCAGTAGCGTCGAGAAATCGCTTCCACATCAAATCAGAAATTTCTGGTTCTGTGTGGAAACCCAGCATTGCGAAGCGAAAATTAGTGTTGTTATCCACTGTTAGTGGTGTTTAGAAGAGATATATGCCATGATGGAATAGAGATAAAAAGAAAAAGAGAGAGAGAGGCCTATAGTAGAAAAAAATGTATGTTCTCGAAGCGCTGTCGTATTATCAGAGACACATACAGCCTGTCTTTAGGGCTCATCATGCGCATGAACATACCACATGCGCATGCAAGGCGGGTCTGTCGCAAGTGCACAGTGATTTAGGCTTGGAGGGGTATTTTAGCTAAAGTATCCTAGGCTTACCAAGGGACTGGCCAGAATTATGCCTATCCTGCTGAGAACAGCGGGCAGTCGCTGCAACATGACAGACCAAACAACGTACAATCTTATGAGGAGCCACTGGTATAAGCGTGGGCCATTTCTGCCCTTAATAATCAAAAAAGAAATTTAGAAATATCATGCTCGATTAGATGCCAATTCGTGTTAATTGTAGCTGGTGGTAGTCGGTTTATTTCTTACGTATTATGTTACTTTCGAAAATTTCTTCATTTCTGCACGCTGTTATAGTATTGCCTTGCATAACAACACCAAACAATGTGAAGGAAAAACTAGATACGTGTTTCGATACAAATATACCTAAAAATGTATGACAGGGGTAACAACTCCTATGCTATCTCATAGTTCTAGTTTCTTCTCCCACTTTAAGCAAAACAAATTGACGAGTTTAGCAGACTTGGTTGAAGCACAGTAACTAAATCAAAAGTGTGTCCGTTTTTACTCACCACGATGAGATTTTTTTTATCGATCTTTTAGAGGCAAATTTGCTAAAAAACCTAACATCTAACTTTTAGGAATAGCTATTATTTTTTTTCTAATCTTATTAAATTAATATGTCTGGAGTTTGAAGAAGTTAGTTTTGAATCAAACTTGCCTTCATATTGTTATGTGATAAGAGCCTTTTAAAAGCCACAGAGTAGTTAGCAACAGAAATTCAATTAACTGGTAAAGAATGAGTGTGTTGGTTGTTGAAATGTTATGAGCATGTCACATGCGATTACATAAAACATTTTCATTTCTATTTAATCGAATTCTTGCAAGTTAGTGTTATATTCAAAGCTTCTCTCCCTCTGTTTTTGGTGTGAATTGAAACCGCATTTGTAGGCAACAGCAATTGGCTTAATAAACGTCGCTACAACTTCTTTAGTTTTAATTAAAACAATCTATTATTGTGTGATATTTACTTTGGGAAATTGTATGTTGTTACATCATAAAATTTTTAGGTATATTAAAATAACAAGCATGCACTTTCTAATTATACATGCAGAATAGAAGAGAAGAAAGTAGAATGTAGAAAATTGCAAGAATATGAGTGTATTAAACAAACACTGTCACACAAACTGACACAAAAAGTGATAAACTTCCCGATGCAGTTTAAATTTTTTTAAAAGTATATACATTAATGTTGTTTTTTAATCGTAAAGAATTATTTATTCCACACTTATGATTTTCTTTACACAAATTTCGAGGAATGTATAAAATTAGACAATAAGAAAGAACGAAAACGAAACAAAATAAGAAACAACGACAATCTGGAACCACAGTTATTTTTTATGTTTCTATAAAAAAGTTTTGTCTTGATTATGGCTCAGCAGCTCTAATAAGATTATGAGACTGACCTGTATTACAGGATTTTCCCCAGGTCGATAGACGACGTTGTGAAGTGGTCGTTTTCTTCCTACGTAATTCACACATACGAATTCTAATAAGGACGCGTAAATGAAACACATGCACACACCGTCCCACACATTCATGGCAGTCAAATTCGAAACCACCGGCAACGTTGAACGGAATCCGTTTGAGGTTGTGAAAAAGTTGAGCATTGTTGTCACACCTACAACAAAAACACCACATTTATCAATATTTTCTAATTGCTCGTTGGTGGTGCGTAAATATTTTATAGTCTTACCTATCATGACACGGGCCGGTACTGCATTCCATTCCAACCAAAATGTGATGAATGATGATGTTACTAGTATAATTCCAGGTATGAATACTGTCGTGAAGTAGAACGCTCGATCCCGTGTAAATATTAGTCTAACCCCCAGGCAACTGTAGTTTCCTAAATTTTGGAATAACTGAATTAAACTGGCTGAGTTATACTTGAACATACTGCGAATGCGTTAAGTCCACAAAGATGATGAAACTTAAATTTGGATCGAAAGCGGAGTAGGTAATCAATTTAGTTTCAGCATTTTTAGTGATTACTCTCTAAACAAAAGTTAATTTTTAATACCTACTACCAGAGTTTGAGAGCGAAATTAAAGGAAAACAATGTAGCAGCTATATGCCGTGCAATAAACACGATGCACAACTCAAAGTAGATGTAAACATATACCTTTAAACTGTTTTTGACAGAGATCACAGCCATGGTGCCCATCGTCATCTGCCGGTACGTTTCCATCTTCTGCTGCAACACATACATTCTAACCAAACTACTCGTAACCAAGCCATGACCAAAGCTGCCAAGCTTATGAAAAGACTATACAATTTTTCGAAATTTAAATGAACATTCAAAAATGAATCTACATGGAGTTGTGCATGTTTGTGCTTTAACATTTCTCTAGTCAAAATTAATATAAATGTGGTGCAAATTTATGAAAATGCAGCATTCAAAGATTCAACGAATGCAAATGAGGAATTTTTATCACACCCACGATAAATGTATAGCCACGCCAGAAAGATTCGGTTTTACTCACCCCTCCAGTTATTTTTCTGGTTACATTCTGACGTTTGATTTTTAATTAAATAAGCATTGAGTGTGGCCAGACTTGAAGACTTTTTTAACACATCTTCATCATTTTTCCACACATACTTAATACTTTTCATTTCATAAGATACTGAAATGTCGCATTTCAGTAACTACAAGTTTCCTTTCTATTCCAACACTTACTACTTTCCAACGAAAACGAACATTCCGGATCGTCGAAAGGAAAAATGTTTAAGTGTCCTTGACAAGATAAAATGAGATGTCTCCTAAAATAAACACGTGCAATTTTTTCGAAAAGTGATAAGAATGAGTCAAACTCTCGATATTACATACCGCATTGAATAAAAAACCGTCCCGTTACGATATATCCGTAGGGAAAAGTGCATTGGTATCAGAGGGTCTTTGAAGTCACCGTGCATGATGAAATAGGTGTCTGGTAACCAAATATCGTTGTGATGGTGAATAGCGTTGAGGAAATCGTATCGACTTTGGTTTGAATATTTCAACCGGGGATCGAACCATTGTTGTTGCAGGAGGAACTCTACTTCGTATTTCTGTAACAGAAGTGAATAAGCAACTCGGTCTTTTCGACTGTTTCACAAAACTGCACAAGATTATCAACAAAAGAAAAAGAAAGTTAGTCACTGAAGAATAAATATCGATTACATTACCAACAAAAAGCTCCACTTACCAAACTGGACTCGTCCGGAGACGCTAAACTAAGCAATAAGACGCTAACGTCTACCTTGACGGTCTCTGAAAATAAAGCATTTTTTATAATATAGGAAGAGACGAGAAAAATAGACATACATAGAGCTATGTGCACGAATTTATATTCACCTAAGAACTAAATCTAATTTTTGAAGGTAGACGTGAAATTTAATTTTCTCAAACCCTACTCTCACAGTAATGCCGTTTCAGGGAAAATTCTAGTATTTACGTAAAACCTCTAAAGGTTTTTAGTCCTAATATTATTGGTGCTTTAGAATAATGTTAAGCAAATCATGCGTCATTCAAATGTCGGCATGCTAAACTTTGCTACCTTTTACTATTTCAGATCTGTCTCTACGAATGGCCAAATAAGCGATTTGGTAAAAACTTGTTAAAACCAGATTTGCGGTTTGAGAATGATTGTCATCTGACTATAATCTGCCACGGTTTATGAATTATCAATAACGTTTAATTAAGTGATGGTAGTTGTGTTTATAAGTTAGATATTGATCACACTGTTAATAATTAACTATTTATAGCACATGTCATACTGATTTAACAATAAACTGTTAAATTTAGATATCAAGCTATTGTTCAACATAAGAGACTTTGGCAAAATTTATAATCGATTCCATGCACAACACAAAGGATTCATGCAACAAAATAGTGCAATATTTTCCCATAGATTGATGCAATTTTGAACCCTTTTAGTCAAAAATGTAGATTAATATAAATGTTGGTTATTATATTGATTTAAGTTTTGCGGCCTTGACCTCAAAACAAACATTAAGTGGAGTGTACTATTTGTATTTAATGAAGATAATTTATTTGTCAATGGAGGAAAATGATTTAATAAGGGTAAAAATTTAATATAGTTGTTGAAACATCTGGAACACTGAGTCATATAGATTCCTTAAGTAATCTATCTAAGCTACAAAAGTGGTATTTCATATGGGGAAAAACACCAACATTCAACATCGAGAAGATGAATGCAATGCACATAAGCATTTAGAAAGGTTTTATTGAACTACAGAGTTAGGAGTAAAACTACATTGATTAAAATTTGGTTTGGTATACAGGGCATATTCCAGAGAAAACTTTTAACTGAAATTCTTTGGAACACAATAACTCATTCATTTCATGATTAGATGGGATGATCACAAAACCAAAAACGTTTCATTTCAAGATACTGACATGACATGCCATTTAAGGTGTTTATAAAATGAAGAAGACGTGCTAAACAAAATTTTGAAATGTTGTTCACAAACAATGCAGTTTTTTATGTTGGTGGAGAGTGTGAGACGTTGTCGAGAGTGTATTTCACCTAGTTCTTAGTGCTCTTGAGAGTATCAAAAGTGTCATTATAACATAATAACTTTTAACAGTTATCTAGTCGCTCTGTTGTTCTCAAGGATGTCTAGGAAATGATATGTGGCAGTTTCAAACATGATCACTAACGCAATAATATCCGATTATTCCAATTGTCTAATGGATTACTTCTTCTTTAAGAGATTGCGATAAAAATTTAGTTTGGTGCTTGGGTTGATTCCAACATTAGACGAAGGACAATCTATCCTTGGATCAGAATTAGAAAAATATTGCTGTTGCCACAACAAAAATAGCGAAATTAAATAAATAATGTATGTGGTGGTATGGATCGATGATGGATGATTTTTAATATTCATTATCTGTTGTTACCGACTCGATGATAGATCGTTGCAAGAAAAACCAACAAGCGAATACCCTGCATAACATCTCGTATAATTTGATTAGAGCTCTGTAGTTCTCAATTTAAGCAGAGGAGAAAGAAAAATAGAATTTAGTGTATTTTCTAACGGTGATAGAAACAAATAACGGACCACGCTGTTTGCTGCTTGAGATGTTGCGCATTTCAAACTCGGCATCCTCGGGTGACTGCAGGCCACAGCAGAAGTCCGCATCTGTAACAGCAACAGCCACATGACAAATGTGCGATGGGTTCGGACTTGGAAGACTGTCATTGGATCCAAACCGACTTTTTGACCCATCATAATGCAAAAGTAAAACATTTTGTAACGCAATTTGCAAACTGAAATGAATACTGATGGCTAATGGAGTAAAATGATCCCTTATTTACATTTTTGTAAATATTAGAAAATCATAAATTCTATTCCGAATAGAATGCACGATATCCTATTTTATGTGCATAATTCAAAAGCGAAATAGGTTTTTATTCTATTGATTTAAAGTCAAGTCACAAATGAATATTTTATTTGTTTCTAGTCTAGATCCATTTACCGTCTGGCAGTTCCAGCTGCTCCGATTCTTTGTTCTAGTCAGCTTTTATTGATCTATCTCTAATTGTGATCATTTTTGTTTTCTTAAAGCCACAAAGGATGTTTTTGATGAAACAAGTTTAGTTTTCAAGAAGTTTGCAATAAAATCAATATAAAACAACGAGAGCTATTTAGTTTCTTAAAAACTAACAAAATTTAGGCATTTGGATTAAACTTTTCCTCACGAACGTGCTGTGGTTGACAAAGAAAATATTTTTCAATAATTTTTCTCTTTCAACTGGTTTAGACAGTTTCCCCAACAATAATTGTACTTCTTTCTAAAATATCTTTGCGTGAATTAAGGTTGTTAAGTACAGTTTATGATTTATTACCGTAGCGCTTTTATGGTATGCTTGATTTTCATATTCTTCGAAAGCTTTAACTTTTCTCTTCACGTGATATATTAACTTGTCTTGAAATAATGCGAAAATCTTTACGAATTTTGTTTTATTATTAGAAAAGTCTTTAAAACACCTAATACATATCTATTCTTTATTGTGCTGTTGAAAGGATAGGTTCTAATTACTTTCTGTTGAAATTACCTTAAAATTTAAGCACAGTTTTTAGTATTGTGTAGGTAGTAATGTATAGGGACAATTATGGTCGTAAAACGAATAAAGTCAGCTTCAATCGAAGCCGTTGAGTGTAATTGGCTTTAATCTTTACAATTTATCAATAGTTTATTATTTCGATAAGCTCCTTATGGATCAGTAAATATTTATGTCTGTGTACGTAAATTTTGTAATCATCATTTCGTTCAAGTAGGGCATTAAAAAAGATCCACCTTAACTGTATTGAGGGAGATTTATGCCCGTAATAACATTTTTGCTAAATAAAAAAGACGTAAACTATAATCGATTTCTGATAAATTCCAACTAGAGGTGCTAGAGATAAAATAGTTTTTTTCTTTTAGTTGTAAAATCGATTCGTAAAATGCGACACGATGGCATTCCTCATCACGACTCCTATCTATGTAAATCTCTTCCAAAATGTAGGATTCCGGTTGGATTCGGGTATGGCATGTTTGAAACAATTCCGGCGGTTTCCCCCTCCTGTTACTTTAGGCAAAACAAATCGCTAAAGAAGCGAATTTTAATTATACGGGTGTAATCGCCAATAAACGAAGATAAGAGGAAGAAAGAGCAAAAATTTATTATGTTATTACGCAAGCATTAAAAGCTCTAGGTCTGAAAGTAAGCAAAAAAATCGTGCAAATGAATAATTCTGCACTTACCTTGCACCGGAGGCAGAAGCCTCTTGTCGTAGCGGGTAGCCCTTAAGAGATTATCCAGGATTTCCTTGTCGGATTTTCCGTCTTCGAAGCTAAAACAAATGATAAAAGAGGTGTTGCGGGTGCATTTTTACTTTGATTTCTTACATGTCGGACAAGGCCAGCGTTTGCCGTGTCACAAGAAGTATAGCAGCCGCGCGAACTAGCATCCAAGGCTGACCCATATTAGGACATCTGAAAAGGATAACTCAAGATTAAAAGATGAGATAAGGACGTGGTGAGAAATCCAAAGGCAATCGTTGTTGAAGTTGACAAAAGAAATTCGCACACGTGTAGCGAAACGATTTGGAGATGAGATGAGAGAGAAGTTTTGTGTTGCTATTAGCTATTAGCTGGCATTAACAAGTTTTTTGAACGTTTCTATTGTCATCTGCAATATTAAATTGTGACGTTTTTTAGGTACAATTATTTCCATTTTTTTCCTTAGGAGTTAGAGAATATATTGCGCAATTTTTTGGGTGATAACAACGGTGGGACTGGCGTTTGAGGTGAATTTCGATATCATCAACGAGGACGTGGATAGGCTTCTTAAAAAAATTATTACGACGAATACAAGGGTTTTCTCAACTCCTAGACGAGTAACCACTTTATTATAAGGTTTTTAGAGAGGCAAGAATAATAAATTTTTTCTTAGAATTCTGAGACTTCTACGATTTTTATTTTCGATAATTTATTTTTAATTTGATAAAAAAGTGGTCACTTTTTTATTTATTGTTTACATTAGTTATTATTTTTTATAAATCATTATAATTTCCATATTAAGCATTAAAAATTTATGAAATTACTTTCTGTTAAATATGAATACATGTATGTTTTAGAAAATTTGAATTTAAAACAATGACTAATTTCCGGACTTACATGATTGAAAATTACTAAATTATTATTCAGTTAGTAAAACAAATAATTTGATTAAATATTATTTTATGTTCGGTATTAAAATACAGTTACTTTTGTATGTGATATGTGACAATTTCTCACTCAAACAAATTAGTTACTCTTAAGAAGAAAACTTTTAATTTTTTTGTATTCTATTAATAAAGCTCTCTTGTCTTATCATTTTTCATGTACCCTCAAGGCTTTATAAACTCAACTTAATGAAACTTTGTAAGTGGCAATATTACTGCTCATTTTTGTTAAGTATAGTATCCTTCTGTTAGGTTTTATTAAATCGGAGAAAATTAAGTTCAGAGTTGATGCAAATAAACGGTTCAATTATACCAGTAGATTTAGGTAAGTTTTCTTTTATGCAGTAGACGTTGGGAAGTTTATTGTTTTGGGAAACTTGGTGAACAACGTAAATGAGATACATATTTTGTTAAAAAAAGAAAAAGAAATTGTTACTTTAACACTTATTACTTAGTTGTATTGTTCAAACTACGGTTTTAAGAAAATTGAGTTTTGTTCTTTAGCGTTATGTATAAATTTTTATTGGTGTGTGAGAGCAGTTTATAAAGCTCGGTTCGAAATCTCAACAGATTTACTCAAATAGCATGTATTTAACGAACGAGAGTAAACTTCAGACTTTAAATAGCTGTATAAAAGCAAAACAAATAGAACGTTCTCGGCATTTTTGTATAAAAATTTTGGACTTTATTTTTAATCGATTTCGATGATGGACAAGCAATTAATTCTGGTTGACATTTAAAAAAGCTTTATAGAGGCAGGGTTATAGGTCGAAGCTCACACATTTGTAATGACGGAATTTTAAGCTAAAAGCTACTAAACTAGACCAGACATAATTTTATAAACTTGGGGTTTATTACATAAAAGGTTAAAGTTTTTCACTGCACTGTTACAGAAACTAATAATTTAATTAATTTTCCGAAACATTCCGGTAAATTTAATTAATTTTAGAGTTACCATGTCTAGATTAGTAAATTAAATACAAATTTTTTGTACATAGTTATTTCCGACAGAATGATAAAAAAACAGAGTTTGTGTCGCTTTTCCGATTAACATTTTCGGTAATCTTCCTCCCTTCTACACTCGATAAATTCTTCTTTAAGTCATTACGTGAACAAGCTTTATTTGTTCCTAGCTAATAAAAACGGGCATTTATTTCTTTTTTTATTAAACTCGTTCCATGTTTTTAAACATATTTTATTTTGCATAAACCTTTTAGAGTGAATTTATTCAAAATTAAAAATTATGAGAGTTTTTAGATTGGATACTACCTTAACCTATAGCAGGTTTAAAGTCCCCGAGAAAGTTAAAAATAATCATGAAGCCACTAAGCTAATTGGGGCGGCATCGCATTAACCTTTCTTTACTTAATATCTGGAGTGGAAGTTGGCCGTTTCCGAAACAAACGTCGAGGTCAGGTGACGGGAAATTACTCAAACTACAAGAAACTCATCGTAGATCTTTATATCCTTTTTTTATCGATCTAGAGGATGAGTTACTAATCAAATTACTTACTAACAGGAAATTGTCGAAGTTGTCGACAAAGATAATGCAATTTTGATTGCAGTGAAGCTACTCGAAGTTATGAAACGAAACTTTGTTATGACGAAACTGTATGTGTTGATTAACAGGATAAACTTGGTCCTTGAGGAGTTTTAACTGCTTGATATTCCGGCCTGAATATGTTGGAAGATTTATGTTTCGAACGAACAGAATTAAGAAAAGTTTTTAGGGTGTCTCAAACTTGTTATGAATTGTGCTAATTTTTATTTTGAATTTAACTTTTGTGGTTTAAACTTTTACTTGACAATATAGTTAAGAATTAAGTTGGTAATCGACACTAAAAATATAACTGTTTATAAACATTTATCGAATAGAGTTAAATTATTTCATTCGTAAAAAATATGCCTACACGTAAGAAATATGAAAAGTTGGGTTGCTATAATTTAATTAAATTTGACTTTAGGGAAAATGTGGTTTTCCGGAATTTGATGTGAAATAAGTCAAATATAAGTGTCCTCTAGAGATATCTCTAGCATTTTATTATTTACGTTTTTGCAAAGAAAAAATATCAAAAGTTTTAGTAAGTTTTATTGTACTGACAAGAGTCAGTATTTTTTTTTTTTTTTGAAAAATGTATTAAGTAACTAACTTTTTCATCATTTTAAAAAGTGAAGAAAAAAAATTCGAGCAATTTGGAAACTCTTCTGAAAAAAATTGAGTACTTATTAACATGTTTTTCACTCTAGAATGGATAGTAAATCATACACAGACGATTGAATCTACCGATATTTTATTCCTCGTTTCATCCTGTCTCAATACCTCAAGAACTTTATGTGTGGTTCCTTGATTTATAATATTGTCCCTATCACTGTGTATTTCATTTAGAAAAATAACTTATTATATAGAATATAGAAAATATATAATATAGAAAAATAAATTATTGCAGGTTGTTTGAACAGTCCAGTCAATGAACCATCAAAAGAAGTTGTAGAATACAAAAATTTTTGATTTTTGACCTGTGTTTGGACTAGTTAGAAGATTAACATACTAACAGTCTTTGATCTAGAACTTACAGGGGCCATACTAGTTTTGATACAAAAAAAAACACGAGAAAACCATCTTGTAGAAAATTTGTAAGCTTTAATTTTGTATAAAACTATATTTTTTGTAATACCGTTTCTTGGATATGAGCACAAAAGCATAAAACACCCTTTGAGCTTCGCTTACCTCAGAACACTTTCGGTATGTTTACTTCTAACACAAATAGAGTCCTGAAGTAAAAAATTCTGTTCCCAACCATGCCTTCTGTTAATTGGACTAGAAATTGAACGTGCCTTGATTAGTCAAAACCGTTAAAGTGCAACCCCATCGTTTTTAGTGGCAATTAAGCAAATTGCTTATCCAGAAAGAAACGTTTCATTTCTGGCACTGCGTCTGCTTCTGTGCCGGTGAACCGAAGTCGAGTAAAAAGGTTTCGTCGGCTGGCTTGTGTCATTTGCAAAGATTGACAAAGTTTTGTTAGATTTAACCATGGTGGAGGTAAAGAGGCAAATCGTGGTTGTTTGCCCTCGGCGGCCGTGTACTGTCGCGACCGACCTGATCAATAGTGTGCTGCGGAACACCACACGTCTGCATAGACATTGTTAACTTGAATTCTTTGACGATTGACCTCTAAATGGCTGTCTGGCATACCAAGCAATTCGTGGCGTCAGACAGGTTGAGATAAGCCATAATGAAAAATTAAGACAAAATTATGGTTCCGATGTGAAAGAGAGTTTTTTTCTACTTGCAACTTTTGTAACTTAATTAGACTAAATTGAGCATTTAGCTAAATTAATGCATTTTTTGCAATTTACCGAAATGTCTAAAATAATTATTTTACCGGTGGTGACACAATATGATCGATGGTTCGACAAGAAACAATTATTGTTTGTTGAAACATGTTTACACACAATTCCTTAATTGGGTGTAAATAAGGTGTACCTTGGTGACTCTATTTGACAAGTTGAGGCAATTTTTGCTCTACTACATATTATAGTAATCGAGTTTTTGCAATACATAATACCATTACATTTTTAGCAATAATTTTTAATTAATCCTTCTTTGCCTAGAGATTAGTTTGTATGATTGTTATGTCAGAATTTTTAATTTTCTAATGAATTACGACAATAAGTAATATTATACACCTAGCTGCGTGTGTATTAATCTGATACAATTACAATTGTTTCTAATTACCCGCTTCTAGAATAATGAAAAATGAAGAAACTGACGTGAGTGTAATCTAGCAGAATGTTTCAAGGTAATGCTATAAAAAGGAACATATATCGCTCAGCATAAATCAAATCAGAATATGGATTACGCCCGGAAATGTATCATTTTATTTATTTATTAGGGTAATTTATAAAAGCACTGCCGTGTTTTTTCAATTTCTTTCATAACTGCATTCAGTATCACATTTTTGTTGAAAAAATAAAAAACTTTGATTTGGCGTGTTTGTAGTTAATTTAGAGATAAAATTTGGTTAATTGTGCACATTATTTTTTGAATATTTCACTTTTATAAATACATCCTAAAGTATTGTTCCTATCTATTATTTACAAAATTAAATTATTAAATCTTTCCTATTAATTTGTATTAAACATAAATACTATACACAGATATAGAAAAGTAGAGAAATATTCTTATTAAGAATTTGGCATTTTAGAATACAGTTGAAATAAAATTCCTCCTTGCAATAAAGTATTACAAAAATTATTATTATAAAAATGTTAAACAGTTAGGCAGTTTTTAATAAAAAAACTAAAAACCTATTTTCATTGTTATTTCTTTCAATTCATCTTGTTGACAACTTAGCTAAAAAAATCAAAAACTGTAACTGTAGAAACTAGAAAATGTGTTTCACGTTTAAATGTCAACAGAATTTTTGTGCACCCACGCATCTGAAACACCAGAGACAGTTATTTTTAACCCACCGTAAACACTGCGATTTTTTTAGAGCGTCTGAAACTTCTTCTAAATTTCAAAATCATCTGATGCTGGTTACATTTGCCAGATATCTTATTTCTCAAATTAATCCCTTGACGTGTAATTAAAACTCAACTAAAATACCAGGTCGGAGGAATTTCTAGACGTAACATCAACGAGGAAAAATGTTAACTTTTATTTTACTTCATAGTATTTTTTTACGATGGAAGTTAATTTCCTACTTGAGTTGAATACAAACAACAGCAAAAAGCAAAGCTAATAAATTATCAGGTAAAACACGAGCAATAAAAACAATACTATTGATTATGTAAACTTGTCTTAAGTGCAGTGGAAGTCTTTTTTCAGTCTTCTGTTTTGGAAAGATTTTAGCTATTCAAGGGCAATATTGTGAATATAAATCTAAAAATGGAAAAATAATATTTATACTTGAATCGGTATCCTGCTCTAGAATTAAAATTACATTTGAAATTACAAATATTGTACCATACACTTTTATCAGGTTATTTTTACAAAATTCATAACCGCTAAATGAGAAAAGATAACGCGTGATTTATATTTCTTAAGGTATTTCCGGAACGCCAAATTCTTTCGATAAATTTTAATATTGTTGCCGCTTTTTTATTTTTTATCATACGTTTCCATAAACGTAACAGAAGCATTATAAAACAAGTTGTGGTTAATTTTATTTAGTATTAATTAATTTTCGAATACTGATATGTTGAGGACACCGACCATTATAACTTGCGTATATTTTAATTGGTAACATAATATCAATGATATGATAATAATTATTGAAATTGCTTGGGAAGGCTAAAAATTAATTTTTGGTTCAGTGTAATTTTTGTTTTATTACACTTCATACTATCTTTAGTTTTACGAAAGATAAACTAGAATAGCAAATTTCTATTAAGTTAGTAACATAGTGTTAATTACGCAGTTTCCTAGCAGACTGATGATGTAATAAACGAAATTAATTTGTACATTATTTGTCTTCTAAGCCCTTTGTTAGAATCTACATTAATGCAGGTAGTTATGTAACCCGCAACTAAAGCTTTTGATGTGTTGATTAATATTACCAGACCGAATCAAAGGAGAGTCTTAAACAATTAACATGTTCTATGTTTGGCATTATAGGATAATTGACTATCAATTATTTATATTGTTGTTTCAGACTGATCATTTCACCTCTCATATAGCTAAAACTTTATTTCCTTGAAAAACAAAGGTTACGATGACTCAACTTAAATACATATTTATCAAAATTTAACATCAAACTAAGCTTGTATTTTAATTGCAAAACTTCACCTTCGTGTCGATTGTTAAAGAAAATTTACATAAAGACTGACATGATTTTTGTCAGATGATTTATTACTGTAATAACTGTTTTAAAAGAGATTGCAAACTAAATAAGTAAAGTGGTTTAATTTTTTTTGTAAAATAATCGCAAAATGTACTGTCGATTTGCTAACAATGAAAGCAAATAAACTAAAACATACGCAAATAAAGTTAATATTTGTGCAAATTAATTAAAACAAAATGTGAAAATGAATAGAAAAAAACACATTTATTGTTGTGCTATCCCGGCGCATCCACCATTTCATGTTGATTTATAAACGTGTCTATCGTAAAACAGGCAAATAAATCGTAAGCATGATTTTGCAAATGCATGCAGTCATTGTTTATTGTAATTTTGCAAGGTATCAACTTTGTAACCTTGTTTCAAATCCGTGTCATGTTCAAAAGAATTTGAGAGGAATTTTAGGTGAAGTAAATAATGATGATGTTTTCTCTGAAATTTCAATTCAGCGAAACAAAGGAATTGGATAATGGAGTATGTTAGCTCTCTTGAACCGTGCTAAAATTGGTATGATATAATCAAATAATGTTCATTACCTTTCCAGAGATATGGCGCTGAGTGCGGTGAGCTCAGCCCACGTGACTGGCGTCTTTCAGCATCTCACCGTCTTTCCTGGCACCTCCTGCATTCCATCAGGCCGACCCATAAATCCTGCAAATGACAAAATGAAAATTTATTTTGCAGTCATTTCCTCGAAAACTGATAAAAAATGCAAATTTCCAATAGAGTTATCCAAAATGTGGCGCTCGAGCTGGATTCATCGCGATAATACTCCTGCAAAACAAATTTTTGACAGGGACATAAATTATGATTGTGTTCCAAATGTTCCCTTTTTTCTTTGTCTTTAAGGGTAAGAAAGACTTGTTTTGCATTCGAAACAGCAGTTAAGGGAGTGTTTAGTGTTTTGTAAGTTAGAAATTATATTCAAATGAAAAAATTTCGATCGATTGGTTTAAATCCAGCCGCACTGACGCGTGCATTGTTGGAATTCTATGGCAACTTGCGGTCAAGTTAATTAAGTTCTGAAGACAATTCTGCGGTATCGGCTTTCAGGATCGTAGTCATAAATAATTCATTCATAGACTACTGACATCGAAGCTAACTTGTGAACGTTATGACAGTTTCAATAGGAGCCAATGTTAAAATTTGAATAAGGTATCGTCGCGTCGGCGAAAATGATTGGTAAATTCTGCCAATATTGGAATCTGTAACGAGTCTATACGTATTATAGAACACTCCATCCGGTATGCGTCTGGAGAGTGTATACGTTTACAAAATTGATAAGTCTGCTTGAGAATTACATTTCCTTGGAGAGTCATGTGAAACGTCAACTGTTGTTTTATGGAACCGTGATACGACTACTCATTTATTTACAGTAAAAGGCATTTCAAAGGCAACGAGAAAAATGCCTGTTTTTATGGGGATAAAATAATACTGAAACGTAAATTCTTTCACTTAAAATCACTTATTGAAACAGTTTTGGACAAAGCGCCTAGAAATGTTACAAAAGAAAATCAATAATTGTTGTGGTAAAAGTCTTTTGAGACTTTAACTGTTCTTGCAATTGTTGAATAAACTTTTACAGATAGGTGTTTGTCAGTTTCAATGAAGGGAAAATGTAAACTTTTAAAACTTCTCTACTGTGTAAATCTTATAAATAATTTGTTGCTTAATGAATCGAAACTGAGTTTTTATTCTCACCTGAGGATGACGAATTGTAGTTAATCGTGTTTTTGTTCATTATAACTAAATTATTTTTTGTCCGATAGCGTCAGTTTAAAACTCATTGATACATTGTTACACATTTTCTTTCATTATTGCTCGCTTTTCCTCAGTTTGTTTTGTTTTTTTTTTATTGTTATATCTTTCTGAGTTTTTTTTGTTCAGGGATTCGTTTTTGTGTCTCTTTTGGTATCATTAGTTGATGTAATCATTATATACATATCTACCAAAAAGACTTAAAACACAAATTTAGATTATTATTATCCAAGAGTAGCTGCATTAAATGTAGATGACAGAGTCATTATGAGTCATTATACCATCACAGAGAACTTTATATATTCTAAGTATTAGATGCACTTTATCTTATCCTCGCATCTTTGTCATTAGTTACATTTACAAAGGAGCACTATTTTTCAAGCGTTTTCACTCTGTTTTTTTTTTTTTTTATTCGGATATGTATTGCATCTTGCTTCCCAAAAAATAATAATCACATTAAACTAGATTCAAAATGCTAAGGTGCTATAAGGTATAGTTTAAAACTGAAAAAAACAAAATTCAATGTCATTTACAAATTGTCCCTTTTAAAGTAAGCAAAAACTCCTAATTTTAATTTTGTTTTTAGTGTTTTCGGTTTATAAATATTCCGGAGCAATTTTTATTTACCAATAATTTTATATTGTTTTCAAATATAAAACAAATGTAAAATAAACAAACATGTTATTAATGTATAAAAATATTCAGATAAAATATTTATTGCAAACTTTAATGCAAGTTTTATATTTACGTACCTATAATACATACGAGGAGTATTACATATTTCAGTTTTATTTATTTTATTTTTGAATTTATATACAAAAAAATATTAAATTTTAAGACTTATATGACTCAGCAGTATGTGAACATTTTGCTAGCAAGCTATTTTGAAAATTTCCGAGTTAAGTATTTTTATTTTTATAATCTTTGCTTGACATTTTGGCAAAGTTGTGGAACGAATAAACCACAACAAAAGCTGTTTTGTTGAATTATTTAGAACAAGACTTTCGACCAAATTGGAAATGTCACTTTAATTAAAATCTAAAAAAGTGGCCAATTACTTTACCCTACTTGTGCTTTAATTAATTTATACAAATGTTTGTTCTTTATTTTCTTTGTAAAAATAAAAAAAATCTGTTTTTTTTGTTTTTGTTACGACAAGAAGTTGATCTAAGCAGTGATATTGTCCTTCTGAAAAACAACTAGCTTATTTTGTAGTACAATATATCTCAATATCAGTCCAATAATTATAGTTATTATAGTAATAGAATCAAAATATGCAAATTTAAGACATTCATATACCACATTATGCATTTTAATATATTTCGTAATTTTCTTGCATTAAAATTATTTTCCTAGGTTGGTTAAAAGCCTGATTACATGTCGGCCCTACTTCACGCGACATACGTACTTAGTGGCTACAGTTTAATAAATAATTACCCAAGAATCTGTTTGTATATGCGACGGCGGCGGCGCTTAGAACAGGCCATTCGAGCCATTAATAATGTAGACACCGGAAAAACGCAGCGGTTTTGGGGCGTCGCCACATTTAACAAGAAGTATGCAATTGTTGAACAACTCCAAAACACTATGCACACATTTCGTCCAAGATAAATTAACTCGTTCATTAATATTCAGAGTAGGTGCCTCAGAGCGACGAAAATTTGAATTAAGACGAAACCAACTTCTGCTTTTGAATATTAAATCTCGAAATATGCTCAAGACTCGTAATCCACTAAATAAAAATTTTGACTTCTCTTTACATTAACTTCAAATTCACCGGAATCGATAGGATAAATACGCTCCTAACGACCATCTAACACGTGTTGGCTTTGATGAAAGGGAAAGTGCTTTGATTTGACGCAAGTATCAAGGGAAATTTAATTCAATGTGTTTTTTCACGACAAAGGTTTCCCAGGGTAAAAGAAGTCAAAGTTTTAACTTGTAGACCAAATGAGTAGAGACTTTGATATTAATAAATTAATAGCTCTACTACTCAAATTACACTTGGAAAAGATGGGACAAAATTTCAAATTAGCAACATCAAACAGCCAATTTACATTTGCCTCTTTGGTCCTGTTTTATTTCTAACACTCTCAGAAAATCAATAGCCAGGAAAATAGAACACAGTGGGGCATTTTGGGAAGAAGTGGTTTTTGTGGTTTAGAAAAACGAGCGCTCTTTCACGAGCTAATTAAAACAACCTCTTCGTCCATTGGCCCCTTTCTTATACAATGTGATGCATCAAAGTTTACCAAAAATGGTCAATATTTAATAATAATAATGACAATTTATGTGTCAATAGAGCTGTTTTAAGCTTTTATGATCCAAAAACCCAGAAAGTATCAATCATGGACATGGATGTGAAAATGCAAAGATGATTTATTTAGAATTTAATTTGTTTTAAACTACAAACTCTGTATTTTTTATTTATGACACCATTATTACCTAAAACATCTTCAATAAAGCACCTCATTTTATGCCATTAACGCCCTGGGCTGAATTATCGCAGAAAACAAGTTAATTGGGCTAGAATGGGCAAATTACGGCTATTAATCATACATTCTCCAAATCGGTAGCTTTTGCACTCCTCTATTCAGAAAGCGTGAATTGTGCTTTTAATAACGCTCGATTCTTGATGACCGCAGAAGTATTTTAAATATACATCGGGTGAAGGGAGGCAAAACACAAGTTGAACGCAATATTAATGGTGTTCCACCGACTCTATTACCATTATTCAAAATTCCCTTGGTCGTAACTACAAAACACTCGGTGAAATATTCTTCGTAATGTCAAGAGAGTACGGCGACAACTACGAAAAGGTTCAAACAAAACCGCTTTTATAAATTAGTTTAATGTTGGGCGGGATAATAATCACTTTCATTAATCAAAATTCTACCTGAAATGGAGTTTTCTTGTGATTTGATTCATTGAGCAAGTTTTGCGGAATGGAAAATAAGAGCTGCATAATCAAGCTAAAAGTTTAAAGTGCAGTGATTTTAATAAAATCAGAAATTTTAAAATTAAATGTAATAATGTTATTTATGTAGTCTCAGATTTTCATATGATAGAAATGAATATCTCAATTTCATTATTTGATAAAACTGAATCATCAAAAGTAACGTATTGGTGTATTCGCAAAATTGCTATGTTTTATAAGCGACAACCATTAATATTTTTCATAAATAGAAACGTTTTGAAATTGTCAAAAAGTTTTAATAAAAATTTGAACCTTTTATTGTTGTTATTTACATTTATTCAGGAGGATACATCGTTTTGGGGAAAGATCGTGATCGCAAGTCAGTTCACAGTGGTTCGCACCGGTACCCCAAACTGGCGAAGCTATTATTGCATAATAAATTTAATGGTTTATGTAAGTTTATGTTTGTAATTTTAAGGAAACAGCAATCTTTGGGGCAATATTTTATAATACTTCAAGAGCTCATTTCGGAAATATAAATCTGAGGTGTAATAAAACTGGCAGACTAAATTTTATATTCTGCCGTATTAAGTTATAAAAATCATTTATTCTTTTATGCAATAGCACAACTTTTGGTCACATTTGATAATGCAGAGAATAATCTTATCTTGATATCCGCTCCCTAAACCCATTCTGCGGACGTTTCCAATAAGCAACTTCAATTTGAAGCGAGTGACAACACAAAATCTATTTTTGTCCGGCTCTAGAACAGTTGGCAAGAGTTGGAATGATAGAGTAGTTACTCATCTCGTTCCTATTGTCTACTATCTTATTCGCAGCCACTGATGTGTTCCTGAAACAGACGTCGAAATCTGAATACAACTTTTTACCTATTGTTATCAACTCCAAACACATTCAATTGTCTTTAATAATGAGAAATTTATTTCATTTCGAAATTCACATTCACTCCAAATATTAAATAAAGCAACATTTAGATACTAGTACAAGTATAGTATTCCTTACATAAGCTTTAAACGATCTATTAGCGCTCTCAATTAGGGAAATCCTTTGCTAATTTTGAATTGTATACATTCGGAGATAGTTATAATACAGAATTACATATCTTAGCCAAGAATTTCCGGAACGGAGTCCAATATTAGCACAGACCCTCTAGATACCAATTAGATCCGCAAACAAATCACCGTTAAATTATTAAGAAAAATTGGCGAAACCACAAATTCTAATTGATATTTTATTCTGTTTTTCCACTCGACTGTAATCCCAAATGAATAAAAATATTATCTCTTGGAAGTAAACTGGAGCTATTCCGAAAACAATTAAATTTACAATTTGATTTTTGTAAAAGTTGTCTCAACGGAATAACTTTAATCCCACCGGAAATATCCACAAACGAATTAAAATTTAAATGAAGTAGCAAAAGTCACAAAATTTAACAAAGTAATGCATACAAATAAAAATTATCAAAACTAATGTGTTTCTCATTTAGTTCAATCTGAAATAGCTGTAGTAAAGATGCTCTAACCATTTAACACGTTGCAGAAATCTATTTTACAATCTTTTCTATTATTAGATTTTTTTAAATGACATTTTTATTTTTGTCAACATGGCCTCGTTGTGTTAAATGTCTGATTCTATGTATCATTAAAATTTTACGATTTTAGAGTTGATTTCCATAAGCACATATCGTTTTATACCCACGCTTTATTGAAACTTTGTAATCAAATTGTCTTTTCGTGAAATAGTAATGTGATTGTGGTTGACATCGACATAGTTTTTTCTTCCGGTTTTCTATAAATAACCACACCACCGTTATTACCGCAATTAATAAATCGATAGTAAATATCATATAAATAGATACCTACTTATAAAACTTTCAATCAACGTATTTTTTGCTCAAGTACCTAACAATCAAATAAATTGTAGCTAAAAAGAAATTATTTGGAACTGCTTTGATAAAAAAACACAATTAAGCAATAACTTCAAAGCACTGTTCACTCTATAATTTTTTACAGTGTTTGTATGATCACAACTTTGTAGACACGTTATCCGGTTTCGTCTAGAAAAATAATAAATTGTGGAAAAAGATCGATATGGCAGCGTATGTGTGAAATGGAAAATGTTTCATAGCTACGCTAGTTAAACTAATAAATTTGAATTTACAAGAGCGGAAAGTCGAAAAGTTTTCTTTCGTTTAAATTTTCAATTTTCTTGTCAAGTCAGAAAATTAGATAAACACGAGGAAAGATTAAGTCAAACAGAAAGCAGTGATGTTTTACGTGCCATGTGCAAGAAATTGCAGCTCAAGTACTGCGTTATGAACATTTTCCTACGACCATATAAGAAACTAGATCATAACGCATAATTACATATGCGCGAAAATTGGCAATATCGTACGAGGTCGAAAACGTGTGCGATTTGTTTTCGCACCCATCATAAAAAATAAATCGTTATGAAAAAAAATATGTTCGTAAGAAAAAAATTATTTATGGTTGTAGGAAAAATAGTATACAAAACTTGCAGGAAAGTGTCTAACGCACTCGCGGTATTGCCTGCACTCGGCTAACGCCTCGTGCGCAACTTTCCCGCTTGTGCGTTATTTATTACTTTTCGTGCTCGTTATGTAATATACTATTACCGTCACTGTTAAGCAGAAAATTATTTTTGAAGTGGTTTATTAGAAGATACTTATCTTGTTACCAATTCAGAATAATTAGATCAAAAAGTAATGTAACTATAGTATTGTTTAATTACTCTAAGTTAAAAGAATTTTTTTCCATTAATCAGTTGCTTTTGCATATGAAACATGAAATAAATACCTACATGTGGCAGGTATTTACAATTTTCATTAATTTGTTTATTATTATTCAGGGACCAAAAAAACTTGAATCTTGAAGGCTGAATTTTAATGTACATTCAAGATGATATATTAGTTTTTGTAATTTGTACTTTGTCCTTGGCCATTTGACTAATTTCAGCTTGTCAGAAAATATAAAAATGAGTGTAATTTTAGAATAAAACCTCCGAAAACTCCAATAAAGAATAAGAAATAGGATAATACAATTTGATTGCGATTCCTTACCCAATTATACAGAGGGCAATAAATTAATTTGATTACCTAATCGGAAAATTATATAACAGAAAGACAAACGGTTTTAGATAGGGCGTAATTTCAGCTTGAATATTTTGAATTCACTGCTGGCTCTATAACAGAATATTGTTAAACAGAAAAACACCTTTGCAAAATTCTTTTTAATTGAGCACACGGAGACGGTATAAAAATTTCATTTTTAATAATTTTTTGAAAACATTTTCTAACAAACTGAATGAGAGTGAATAATAACATACCACTTTGCTCGAGAGATGTAAGGTGAAAAGTGCATGGTTACTTTTAATTTATTAGAGTTCAACAGACTCGACATGCAACGATGAAAAAAATTAATAAATAATTTATCTACGAATATGAACTGTAATTTTCATGATTTTCTAAATTAACAGCTTTCGTCCTTTTACTAATTCGTGTTGGATCTTTAGACAGTAAAATCAAATAGTCTAGCAGGGTTGGTCACGTAAACCGTTAAATTTCTGTCTGTGTTCGACAAATCAAACTGCTTCACGAAATCTCTAAAATAAACTGAAGCTCGCAAAGGCTTATTTGTACTACTTCTAAGAAGTCAACAAGCCATATTTTAGCTAAGGTTCATTTTATTCTCTGCAGTCACGTGATCGAAACGTTTGAGGTAGGGTAAAATATCGATTATTTTTGTTCATTTCATTCAAGTTTCCCAACTTTGCTTATGGTCATTATTTAGATGATATCGATTTTGTTTGCGGAGGTCAAATAGAAAACTTTACTAAACCGATTTTAATTTTCTGCCAACATGAAGAAGTACACTTTTAATTTTTTAAAATTTAAAAGCAATTTTTGAAAGGTCAGTTGCATGAGTGTTTAGACAATTTATTTTTTTATAAAAATAATGATAAAATATTTTTCATTTCCATTTAGACGTTCCTTTGAAAGATATAATTATGAAAATACTAATTAATATTTAGCGCGATCCTTTGTTAAAATACAAATCATTACAACTTCATCAGTAATTCTCAAAACTATGATTGTTTTAAATAGCGAGTATTTGTCCGAAAAATTCCAACCAAGATTTGATTAATAGTGCTTTTACATGTTACGCATATTTTAGGAAGCCAATTAATTGGTTACAACTTTGGAGGGTCATTAACGAACAATACATAAAAATTGATTTTCCGATTCTTTTAAATAAACAATTTAAATGGCAATGAACAAAAGAAAAATAAATGAAAAAAACACATAAAAGCCACCACATGGATGGTCCGACCCTTATATTTTTGCCAGATTCATAGCCATGATCTCGTTTTGTTATATGATGTAAACTCCATTTGGTACGAAGAGTAAAAAAATTACTTTTGTAAAGAATACTTTTCATTTTTATGACCTCATCATAATAAGAATGGTTGAAATGAATAATACCAGGTGCTCAGTCTTTACAAATATACAGTTTGTGATATTTCAGAGCGAGAAATGAAAAATAAGTTTTTTTAAAGTGTGTCACTAGCAGAAGCGCATGCATTTGTTATCACAAAAGTTAATTTTGTTAATTTCGTAAAATAAGTGGTTGAGATTTATGGTGGCGCAGTTAGATTCATAGCTTTTTGGTTGTATTATTATTTTAGGGTGCACTTGGAATATCGTAAACATCCCTCAGGGTCGATATTGTGAACCAATCGACTAGATAATGCAGGTGTGGCTGCACCACTACCGTACATTTGCAAAAATAATGACAGTAACCTTTTAAATAATTTCACATTTCCAAGTATCTGTTTTATCTACAAAGTGTAACAAAATATCATCTATTTTCATCATTTCGTCTATTATTATTAGAGATATAAAGACACGTTGACGTAAAGATTGCTTTGTCAATGTTAACATCGTATCAAATTTGATTAGAGCTCTGGCATCGAGGGTCTTAAAAACGAGCCACAACAAAATAAAAATTTACGACGTTTTGTTGTTTCACGTTTTAATTATTTTATGTCCAAGTGAAATCGATCTGAAAAATGTTTTTTTTTTTGGAGTATCCTCTATTCCATCCATTACTGTCCGCTACTTGGTTTCAGTAACAATCAGTCACTGGCCTTTCATCCTATTGCATCTCGTTGAGTGCAGTCTCTTATGGACCGGCTTTCTGACGATGTCGTTATCATTACTCACTTTTGCGCTGTCAGAATTCATGACTTTTTGGTGTCAAGGGTCACACAACATTTTCGTAGCTGTCTAGTAATTCTGCCTGTCCTAGGGCGACAATTATCGACAAAAGAAAATAATTATTTAGAATTTAAAACATACACCGCACACACAGAAATGATCAATGAAATTTAAAATTAAAAATGCTTGTTTAACAAAGTCATTGAAAACGTTTGTTTAACAATGTTATTGTAAACTTGTGTTTTCAACCCAGAGTTTCTCCTAAATCAATGAGAAAAAATGCTTTTTAAAGAAACTGTAATGTGAAAAACATTTGATTACTTTTTAAATCACATCACTTACCAGGTACAGCTAAATATCTAAAAAAAATATAAAAAACAATAAAACATTAGTACATTTTAGAACAATATTTTAAAAAAAATATAAAAAACAATAAAACATTAGTACATTTTAGAACAATATTTTAAAGAATTTTTTAGATAAAAATCCTTTAAATAATTATTTTGAAGTTATCCGAGGCCATAATTTGTTGCAGGATATAATTAATGAAAAGATGTTCCTTGTAGAACTATATAGGCAAATATTTGATACACATCACTTCCCGGACTAAAAATGGAGCCGGGAAGCTTAATTTACCCGTCAGTATGAATTAAATGCTCTGATAGAATTCTGAAAAAATGTTTTCTTAATATTTTTATTTTTTCGAAGCTCTCCATAAATGGCTTGAATAAGAATTTTCTTCCAAAATAAAGAAATTTTATCTATTTTTAAACCAACTCGATTTTATTACATAATTCATTCGAAATTAATGTGTTTTATAAAAATAATTTCTTCAATCTCAATTTTAGGCTTAAATAAAGCAATTTGTAATATTTTGAATCGATTTGGCTCAATTTGAAGTCGGGAATCAACCTGGATCAAAGTATTTCGACAAACTAATGGCTTGAAAAAAAGTTTTCTTCAAAAATAAAGCAATTTGAGCTATTTTTAAATTAATTTCACTCGATTTTTATACAGAATTGATTCAAAATTAATGTATTATATAAAAATAATTGCTTCAATCTCAATTTTAGGCAGAAATAAAATAATTTGTGATATTTTCAATCGTTTTGGCTCTATTTGAAGTCGGGAATCAACCTGAATCAAAGTATTTCAACCAAATACTGGCTTGAATAAGAGTTTTTTTTCCAAATAAAGAAATTTGAGCTATTTTCAATTTAATTTTCTTTTATTTTAATACATAATTAATTCAAAACTAATTTTTTTTTTAAATAATTGCTTGAATCTCAATTTTAGGCCGAAATAAAGCAATTTGTGATATTTTCAATCAATTTGGCTCAATTTTAAGCTGGGAATCAACCTGAATCAAAGGATTTCAACCAAATACTGCCTTGAATAAGAGATTTCTTTCAAAATAAAGCAATTTGAGCTATTTTTAATTTAATATCGCTCAATTTTAATGCAGAATTAATTCAAAATTAATATATTTTACAAAAATAATTTCTTTAATCTTCATTTTATGCTGAAATGAAGCAATTTGTGCTATTTCTAATCGATTTGGCTCAATTTTAAGTCGGAAATCAAATTGGATCAAAATATTTCAACAAAATAATTGTTTGAAAAAAAGTTTTCTTCCAAAATGAAGCAATTTGAGCTATTTTCAAACCAATTTTGCTCGATTTTAGTACAGAATTCATTCTAAATTAATGTATTTTATAAAAATAAATAAAGCACGCAAAAATGTTTTAGGTACGTATTACAAACAACATTTTTGTTAAAGCTCCCAAAACACGAATTCACACCACCATAGTAACCAATTTTATTTTTTAGTCCGGAAAAACTGATTTTGGAGACTGAGTACGTAAAAGTCCTCAAAAGACTCATTTTAAGGACTCAGATGTATCTCTAAAACAGCTGTTTTCGGGAGCGTATACAAAAAATGGATTTTTAGAAGCTATAAATATTGCTATGCCAACATTTTAGAGGACTAATCCCCCAAAAGATCCACTTTGCGGTGTGTTTTGAATTTGCAAACTCATTTTATAAAGCAAATGCAAAAATTATTTTTTTGTTTATGACTGGGCGTCTTTACGTTCTGAACTTTCAAAAACAAAAGCATTTCATAGAAAGTTTTAATTGGAACATACTGTACAATTACCAATAAACAAAATCCCTCCAGGCTTATTTTAACACACAACGGTCACAATGTGCACATAATTTGGTATACGGTTTATCGTAGAAGACAATGTTTGCTTTTTAACTCATATGTGTCGCATAAATATGTTTTAGCTCTACTTGCTATTACCTTGCACCGAAACTGAATATGTCATTTGGCTTACAAGAGTAGCGTTACAGCCGAAATATAACCTACTTTTGCAGGTGCAAGTCTTCGGCCTAGGCATTGCAAGAGAAATAGTTTTGAAAGTTTGCCAAGAAATTATAACGAAATAATTATTTTTTTTATCGCAAGCATTTCCACTTTAACCGAAAACAAACTTGGCAGCATTTTTGTTTCCACCAGTCTTGTGATTCATCCATAATAAAAATCAATAGACGCATGGTTTAGGCTTTATTAATTTGTTCCTTTTTCCGCATCAATTCCCACAATGCTTTGGTTATTGGCAATGGAATCTCTGGAGGTTTCGTATTGTTTCACCGCTAATTGCAAAAACGGTGCATTTTTTATTATAACTGGGTCAAAATCAGGTCGTCTATCAAATAATTCTGCCGAGGTTAGGGCAAAAGGGTGCGTGTGTTGGAACGAAGAAAGCCGTTCAGGTGGTTCGCGTGACTGGAAAGCATACTCGAATCGATGTGTTGTGGACCATCTTATTTTTATACTTGAATGAAGACTGTTTATTTGACTAAACCTAATTAATTAAATATAATAGACGTTTAAATTATTCCAAGAAACAAGAAGTCTGAACGTGTCAAAATCATCCTTTTGTATTAGGTGCCAGGCAGTAAAACTGCACCAATTTCGTGGAATTACTTGTCCGTTCCCATTTAATTATCTTGCGTTGTGTTTTTTATTGATTTGTGTAAAAATAACCCAGACACGTGGAGCATCAAAGTTGTTCTTTTTAACATTTTATTGTTGTGTTAACATACAGACAATGAGGTATTCCCCGGCAGACCGTCAATTGGGCCAACAATTAAGTCACAAGAAGTATTGGGTTAATGAGACCTTTTTGTTACATGTATAATGAATAGCAACAATTTTATCTACCTGGAGTTGATTTATTAAGTTTACTTTTGCGTTTTAACCGTTTATCGCAAATCTTGGAGACCTGTTGGCAGCACTCCAAGCTAGGGAAAACAGCTAATTATTGAATTCATTGGAGGGAACTTTTGGAAAAAAGCACACAAAAAACATTTAAATGAAGTTTTAAATTTATGCAAAAGTGCTACAGGTCATGTTTTTTAATCAACCATGAAGGCAAAATCCCGTTTTTTTTTGTTTTTTTTATCGTAGAGGTTGTCTCAAAGAATATCTTTGTTATTGATGAACAAAAATTTTTAAATACTAAATGGGAAGCCCAAACACAGTTACAAAAACAATTAAAAAAAAGTTTCTCTCTTATACTTATTTATTTATTTATAATTTAACAGTATTTAAATTTTTTCTTATTAAAATGTTTTGAAATTAGAGTTTTTCATATTACCCAAATCCTTGAAACAAATAACTACTTCTTCTGTTGCTAACAATATTTCTTTTTTCTACATTAAATTGGCTAGTAATAAAGTGTTAGGCAAATATTACTGACTTGCTAAGTAAAATATTGTATTTTATATGTTAGGAAGTAGTGCTATGTATTAAAATAAGTTTTGCTAAGTGTAGAAATAGTGGAACCAATTTTTATCTTTTAAGGCATTTTCTGGGTCAACCCAGCGAAAAACCCCCATAAACGGGTTTTTACTTAAAATCACTCACTAAACATGTATGCATGGCTCCTGCACAAGAATATTATTTATTATTGGTATTAATTTTTGTTTTATTGAACAATTGCAGTCATGTTATCGATTTATTTTTTATTTTGTTAATGAGCATCTATTATTTAAATGTACTTCTACTAAACATTGACTGTTTTTACTGAACAAAAATATTTGAAGTTTAAGTACAGTACCGTGCAATTAATTTGCCTAACTTGTTTTTCCTTCTGTTTTGTATTATTTTCATCTAGTGTTTAGTATTTTTTCTTAGCAATTGCACTTAGGGTTTAATTTGTTTCAATTAAAAAATGAACGAATTAACATTAAATAAGCTTTCCTATTCTCCAAATGCAATACTAGTCTACATAATTTATCAATTCAAGGCTAAAATTCTTACTTCGATTTACAGAGAAAAATTTTTTCATCTTTTTATAATATGTATTTTCAAAAACAAATTAATTAAAAATTGAAACGTTTAGTGGCACTTAAAGCTGATGAAATTGTAATTGAAAGGTCCCAAAGGCTATTACGACACAGAATACTTTTTGTTATGCAGATAAAAAAAGAAAAGTCCGTATTTAGCTATACCGTAATTAATTAAAAATAATATTTAATTTTGGAAAATTAAAAACTTGGCTCCAATGTTTGAATAAAACTGTAAACTGACTTGGTTACTATTTGTAAACATTTTTAGTTAAATAAAATAAAATGCCCAGTTTAAATTTACTCTGCAGAGGATAATAAAGGTATTACGCTTGTGCAACCATTAAAATGTGAATTTTTAAATAGTGGATGTAATATGTGTGTAGTGTGGAATATAAAAATTCTTTTTATTTAAAATCAAGTTGAAAGCATTGCTCTTATCGTATCATAATCCTGAATAGCGTGCAATGGCTGAATTGAATATGACTATGCAATTTCAGACAGCCATCTTTGATGAACTTTAGCTTACAAATTGACTATTGACATAGAATATTTTATCTTAGCCTGATTTCCTTGATTTATGACTGAAGTTTATTTGTTTACTGTTTGTTTGTCAAGCTGGACGGAGCCGCCAATCAATTTGAATCTAGAGTAGCTAAAATTTCAATTCACCTGGAACAAGATTCAAGTGGTCATAATTTTTCCGAATATGGGTTTTATTTAATTTTTTTCCTATTTTGGTGTAGGTTCAAGCCTAATGAATATTCACTTCTCGTCTAAAGCTCAACGATTTGCACGAGCATTTAAATGAGGCATTTACAAGCGTCTGCATAAAAATGTTGATTTGTGACGTTTGGAATAAATTTTTGCACAAGTATTGAAATTTTCTAAAAGGAAAATTATTTTTGTTTTAATTCTGAATTACATCCATGAACTAGTCAGAATGTCGCCAGAATATTTGGCGCAGTTTCAGATCAATGAAAAGTGTAAGTTTGCTTTGCGGATGAATAAAATATTAATGTTTGGTTTAATTTTAAATTATCTAATTTGTTATTCTTATTTGAGTGTAAACAATAATTCTTTTGTTGCAAATTTGCTTGCATCCAAAATTTTAGGGAAGCTAAAGTTACAAGAGTTGCTTGTCCAAATGAGCCTCCGGAGAACTCTCTCTCGTGGCAACTACACCACTTCATTAATCTTATTACGTTTTCTTCATTTCTTTTGCTCCACATCATTTTGCATTTATATTTACATTTTGAGAGCCTTTAAGGTAAGGCAAATTTATGCTTATGGCTTTTCTCTCCACACACCGTCTTTGCATTTCTTTATAAAAAATGTCTTGATTTATTTTCTCACCCTCTAAACAAAATGGCTTCATGCATCACTAAGGCTTCTAAATCCCGGAAAACTATGGCATTTTATGTTCGACAATAGGGTGCGTTTTGGTTTCAAAGTGAATTTTTAAGCGACAAAAGCTCCGGAAATATTTTAAAAGCTTATCATTAGAGTTACATGTGTGACGCAGACATTTTTTCATATGGGCGTTGTTCAAACCGATTGCTACAAATATTCAACACTTTTATCGGAGTTTCAAATGTGTTTTAAGAGGGTGAACTCAAAAGACGATTTTTTGCCACAATTGGTCAATATTTTCCGTCATTTATTAATAATTTTTTTTCAACGATCAATCTTCACAATAATGTTGATGGGTTTATCGACGTCTTGTGACATAATTTATTGCTGGCGAAGATTGACCCTAATAAAAAATTATGGTCGGGCAAACTAGGCTCATTATTTTATTTTATGCTCGTCTTTATGCATGCTTGAGGCAGATAGTGTTAAAAACAAAGTTGTTTAAAGTTTTTAATTTACCTAAGCTAAGTTTAAATCAACAGTAAACTGTGTATAATAGATTGGTTAAAAAAATATATTGTGACAATAATCTAAATATTTATTCAAATATAACTCATTGCATCGCCCGGTGTAGTGCAAACAAATTTTCAAAATTGTGGTACAATTGAACTTGACTTAAATCTATAAAAGTTTTTCGGCCATTCGTGAAAATTGTGGTGCGGTCCGAAGGAAATTTATTTTGTGTCCGTTATTGTTTTCACTAACCCTTGCCCGGAGTCGTTTAGTCTGTCCAGTTTATTTTTCTCGAATCTGATTATCAACATGTGATAAAATCTGTTTTAAGAATTTCGAAAATTTGCTAGACTTGAAAATAATGATTTGTTTTCAGTAATGAAAAATCTGTCAGTTTATGCATTCTTTTTTTTTTTAAACTTATTGAAAAATAGTAAAATTTTAAATTGTTATAGAGCATTTTTAAATAGTTAGGATAGTTGTTATATTTAATAAACACTTACTTTATTGAGATTACATTTGCTTATGTTTCTTTCTTGTTTTCAGCAAAAGTAAAAGCACTAAAGTTCAGAATAAGACTAGCTGTAATTTTTTTACAACTGTTTGGATTGCACGTCGAGTTTTGATCTACATACATAACTCATGAAAAACGCTGAAAATATGCGATTTTGATTTAAAGGTACTGTATCCGACACACGATTTTTTATTCAACAGCTTTCTTAGATCGTGATTGAGTATAATCGTTGAATGTAAATAAAATCAAATTTTAGTGTAATTTACAAAATTATTTACAGCTGAATCCGTGTTGATATACTCATAATTTACGTTAAATTAAAGCTTTTTTTGTTAATCATATTTTTTAACATTTAATCGTAAGTAATGTATCATCCGTATAAAACTCTTATCAAAAATATTTAAACCAAGCACTTATTGCAAAAGTTAAGAAACTAGGGACAAACTTTTATGATGCAATGGGCAAAGTCTCTTGCCAAGTTTCTAGACAGTATATTGAGCAACTCTTCTTGAAAATTATTGGGTTCACATTTGCCTGCAGCCAACCTTGATTACCGCAACCCAAAGCATCAGCTGTTGTGCATAACTCAGGTAAAAGTGGTAGTGAAAATGAAGCTAATGATAGTGACAGGTCGAACTTGCTTGTCCTTGACCAGCTTTAAAATAAACCTCAATAAAACTAGGTTGTCACTTGCACGCGACTGCAGAATTTTCATAAAAGCTGCATAATGTGGCTACTTTCGACAACAATCAATGAGAGCATTAATTTGTATAAAGCAAGCAAATAGTACGAAAGAGGCAACGAGGTGATAGAGGTTATCATTGCTATATAAATTTTTTATCGCGAGGGTTCCGAGGAAATATCGACGGAGGGTTGTCGGCAGGACGGCGCCGCCGAGCATTCTAACGACGCTCCATACAGAAAACTTCGTCCATTCCTTGCAGAAAAATCTGTAGATAAATAAAGCCAGCAATTATGTTTTGACGACTTTGTTTGCGCCAGGTTCTTACAAAATCTGCCACTAAAAAGTATGAATCCTTTGAATCTGGCTTTAGGTATAAAAAATTCATGGCGGAAATCCGCCTCTAATATAAATTTATTCACCAACAAGTCTGATCGACTGACCTAACAGATTTTTTTTGTAAAACTATATCAGACAAAATAAATAACAAATGAACTTATTTTTTATTAATGTACGATCATTATTCAGCAGTGACGGTTACAAAGGTCAAGATTTCTACTGCATATCGATTGTTATGAACTAAGCTTCACTAACTCGAAACATACAAACATGGGATATTTGTCTGATTGTAATCTCCAGTTTTGGGAGCAACGTGCGCTTAATTAACGATTACAAGAATATGGACAAAGCTTTGAGAATTTCTAGTCATATAAACAATGATTATAAGATAAAGTTAAACAAAGAAAAGGTAGAACTGAAGTCTAATAATTTCATTATTAAAAAGGTCTTTGCATGTTTGAGATAAATAAGAAGACATACAATTGACATAACTTGTACAGCAATTGAAAACTAATTTTTCTTTTTTATTAAAAATTTCTTAAATCATAATTACACATTCCTAATAAATTTTTGGACGACAAAACATACGGTTCTTTAAATAAAAATTGGCACATTTAGAAAAATCAAATTAAGTCAAATACCAGTATTGATCAGCAAAGAAACAAAGGAGAAAAAACAAATTTGAAATCAAGAAATTCTCTATCCACTCTCAAGTTATACTTAGTTATTTCTGCTGCTAAAGCAATGACATTTTTTGTTTCTATTGTAATTTTAAAGCCACTTTTTACTTAGACTCCAAACAATAATTTATTCATATAATATGAAAAAGTATTCAAAACTTGAATAAACAAAGATACGTCCTTGCTATACCTACTTCTTTTAATAAATAAATAATAACTGGTGTTTTTTTTAAATTTGGCGTCAGAGCTATCTATGAAAGTTCGATTGTGAACAAATCATTGTATTGACATTTGACATCTTGCCGGGCAATTCAACAAATTTTTTTGAGTGGTCAAAATAATCGATTTATTTTTTTAAATTACAGTTTTTAATAATACAAAAATATCTTTTCCTTCTATGAGATATTTTCGCATACGTTTTATGTAAATATCGTTTCAGCTTGAAACATGTCGAGGTCTGTGTACCTACTCTAGGTATTTTTATGTTATTTCTTTAGTCCCAAGAGAAATCGTTTTTTAAGTAAGTTATTTAAAATGTATAAACGTGCTGACTTCTATTAAAATATCAAGTCTCGGCTTTGCTACCACTCATTTATTCCCGTATAATTACCCTGTAATTTTTTAATTAAATTTATCTTTGTTATTAACGCCACCAAGTAAATAGAGTTTTCGTTTTTTTCAGGGAAAAAGTTAGTAAATTTCAAAGGATGCAAGATAATGTGCAGGACACGACTTTTAACAAATGTGTGCAGACATATTACGTGGAAGCAGAAATTTAGTCGCTCTGCCCGAGTTCCGTAATAACTTTTGATTAGGGGGATGTAAAATTAGTTTTGAAAGGTTTCGCTAAAAAAATAATCTATCTTCATTGCGTTTAAAGATGTGTTTTATTTCATTTCATCTTATATTTATTACCTTATCGTTATAGAAATTTGTATAATTAAAATTTACAGAGTAATCGGAAAACATTAATTAAAATTGTAATTATAATGTAACATGTTAAAAATGTAATTATAAATTCAATGTTTTAATTCGTCGTTTTAATCTTCAAAAAAATTAAATCCCTGTCCGCATTGCGTCGAATTTATTAAAAAAAATGCACAATTTTAACGACTAAGCGCCTAAGTAACGTAATATGAGAATTTCGCGTTGAAACTGTATTCCAATTCCCTATTATTATTCGATTTGACTCAAACAATACATTTTCAATCTAGCCGCTCACAATTAATTAAAACTTTTGCGAAGGAATTTGGTATGTTTCTTTTGTTAACACTGACGGCTGGCTAATCTCGCAAAAGCCTTGTAATTGAGTTGAAATCAGTGGCTTTCTGAATTATAATAAATTTGACAGAGTTTTGCCAATATCGTGAATATATGGCGTTTATTTCAGGACCGTTAGGACCATATCTGTTTATACAGCTGCACTTGCACCAAAACGACGATATATTTTCAAAATAAATAATTCATAGCGTCGCTGTTGCTTATTTGTCAAGAAACATTTTACAAAAATTCCAGAAAGAGAAAAATTGCATAAATTAAGCAACATTTCTTGGGTAGACAGATGGCGCCTCAAGTAACTAAATAATGTCAAGGACGGGTGAAGCTCGAAAAAAGCTAACGAATTAGTTGTGTTGGCAAAATGTGGTGGAAATTAGAACAGGAAATACACAAATAGTAGATTAGACTTTCTTTATTAAAAACGTTACATTGATTTTTCTTTGAGCCACTCTGCGAGTTTGATTTTGGCAAGGTTGCAAATTTTGAAACTATTAATAATTTTATAAAGTGTACTACTTGAACCGAATTAATTTTTAAAATAATTTAATTTAAAAAAGTGTTAACAGTAATTCGCCCAATAAAAAATAATCAGTTTTCGAATGTAAATTAAGTTTTGGTAAAAAAATTAGAATCAGTGCCTGCATACATTTGCATATACGTCGGTTTCATTTCCCAAATCAATAAATTGGCTTTGTGAGTGATTTGAATGGATTATGATGGACAATCTGTACGTCGGATATTTCAATCGAAGAACAATAACCCTTAAAATATGCGAAAACGATTTTATAGTGACGCAATTAAACGTAAATAAAAATCGAAACACTTGCCAAGATTTGAAAACACAACACAATATTTTCCTCGGACAATTCACAACTTATTTTTAAGGCCGATAAATAGTCGGGGAAAAGTTGTACACTAATGAAAGAATTTGGAAATGTTCTCTCTTGGGAGCAACTAAATTCTTACTAATGACATGAAAGGATTAGCGATAGTTGAATTGTAGTTTGAACGAGTTGTTTAGGAGTCTCGACAGAGGTTAAAAATATCGATTCGTTTGCAAAAACGGCGAGTTGGTCAATAAATTTTCCGAATAGTTATTGCTATATTTTCTACAGTTGGAATCATCGTTTTGAAGGATAATTATGAATAACTCACCTTTACGTGTACGTCATCTGTGAAAAAGCGGCATTGGTTCCATGTAAATTTTGAGAAGTCCGCGCTCACTACCTAACACGCGTTTTGTGTGATGTACCGGAAAAGCACTGAGGGAAAACTAGGAAACACTGGTGGAAAACCGCTCCAAGAGGTAGAGTCGTGGCGCTCGCGCTGTGGACCCGATATACACCTTGCACTCTGTTCACCAAGACACTCCCGACTGACACAACGCTTTCCGTGTTAAAATAATTTTGTGCTATTTTTGTCATATACGATGTGGACCTACAATAAAGCTATTTTCATGGAGAAACACGGCGACCACTGCTTGACGTACGGTTTATTTTCAAGCTGCTTCCAAGCGCTTACTCTGTTGTCTGGATTTTTCGGTTACTCTGAAATTTTGCAATCGCGCTGTAGACATTTTTGTTCAATGTATTTCTCGTACACAAAAATTAAAAAATGTCTTTCTAAACATATATTTCTGAAAAACATTTCATTCAAATTTTATTTCACCCAAATTTATTCTCATATATTTTTTAGATATTAACAAAAATACTAAGAACAAATGCGTACAAAATAATGTAGCTCCAATTGTGTTGAAACCAAAAAAAAAAAAATACTTTCTGTTTTAGTTGAACAAACCCTTTCAATATCTACTTTTAGGTACTTCAAAAATTGTAAATTTTTATGCTTCTTCCTGATTAATCATCTGTGAGTATACTTTTGTTTAGATAAAACTGATAATTTCTTAGAAAAATTTAAAATTATTGTATGATGTAAGAAATGGTAATAGTATATGATGTTATTATGTTATTACGAATAAAAGTGATAGTTTATGTGGAGAAGCAGAAGATTTATTTTGCCGATCGAAGTGACTGAATTCAGCTTAGCCATATAAACTCACTTTTACTCCGAATAACATATTCTATTTTATCCCCAAACGTATTCAGATCGAGAGTTTAAAGCAACTTTATAATTAGCAAGTAAATGAACAAAATAATCAGTACGCTTTGCAAATAAAGATAACAACGCTTATAAACAAACATCACGCGTCAGTATCGGAATTTGTGTTAAGAGTTTATTACTTTAACTAGTGCAGTTAGTAGTGCAAAATCAAATACTGATGATCACTGGTACCTCTCCAAAAACTGCTAAAGCACCAAAAAAGACAAGAAAGAAACATCATTGGTAAATATACTAAATGTCAATAACGTTATGGTAAAAGTAAAAAAACGCTTAGGCACAAATATAAAATTTTTACTCAATGGCTAAAAGGTAAAACTTTTCCGTGTTTTGTTGTTTTGGTCAGTAACACGTTCTTATTAAAAAATCATTCATACAGTAAGACTAACTTTTAGAGTTAAATATACTCGTATTTATTACATTTTCTTTTTATGTATTGTGTAAATACAGGGTGCCAGAACTCGGGCCCCAGAGAAAAATTTCAAGTAAGGAAACAGGAACATGGAAAAAATGTTTAGGAAATTCAATCATATAATCATCTATTTTTTGACATTTGACTTTTTTTTGTCTGTTTAATGATACTGATGATCTTGTATATGTTTTTTTACAATTATTTAGTAAAGGTACAAAAATTTTGCCAATAAAAGCTACAAATAACATTGAACAGACTTTTGTTTCCTCTTATAATAGCCTGTAGCAAAAAAAATTGGAAAATTATTTTTCCAGCAGAAATAAATAGTCAAAGTGCAAAATTTAAACTCTAATAACTTGGAAATTTTTATAGATAAATTTTTTTTAACATTTTTTTCCATGTTCCTGGTATATCACTATGGCATTTTTCTCTGGAGCGCGAGTTCTGCCGCACCCTGTATAAAGACTGTTTCAAAACAATCACTATCAGACATTAAATTTGAGTTAGTTTTAAAATAATGTCGACTAAAAATAATAAAATTACAAAAAGTCAGAAGCAAAAACTGTCTGTTTAACAAAACGTTGTTAAAAAAAAGAAAAGTTTCTTAAATGTTTTAAAATCAAAGTAGTCTTTTTCATATATCTAGTTAATTTGTTTGAATATTATAAAACTCAATTGCAAAGAGTTCTTTAAAAAAAAAATAAAAAGCAAGTGGTAGTATTTATTGTTTATTAAAAGCAGAAAATCTGCGACAAGTTTCTAATGTCGTCTCAGAAATCCTTATTATCCAAGAAAATTACAAATCCCTACTAATACTTTAAGACCTTAGGCTGCGACTGAAATCACATGTTCTCCTCATATTAGACCAACAAGGAGCAAGTCTCGGTGCGCTAAACATCAGCGCCGTTTTACTGTTTCATTAGTTCAAGCATGTGCAATAACACTAACATTTCCACACAAGAAAAAGCCAGATTATTAGTACAACTCATTTTATAGCTATTACATTTAAAATAAGCAAAATTTTAGAACAAGTAATAAAGTGCAAATATGGTGGATGCGCCGGGATTAATTTAGACACATTTTCATTTGATTATTATTGTAAACATCAATATATATATATATATTTTTTTATCACATGAAGCTCCTTATATTCAAATACAGTAAACGTTACTTTGAAAACTTAGATTTACAATAATATTCTACCTGCGTATTAAATTAAAAATATTCCATTTTCTTTGTTTAATTATTGTAAATAACAGCTCCAAAATTGTAGGTTATTTCAAATGTAAACAAAGTAGAGTTTTAATGAAATTTAAAACAAACATCCAATTGCCGGAATAGTAGGTAGTATAAAACTTAGATCGCATTAAATGCAGTTAAAATAATCCAATTTCATTACCGACGCCTTGATCTCAAAATAACCGTGTATTGATTTTTCACATACGTTTATTAAATATTTATTTATCATTAATATTTCAAAAGGTTTTAATAACCAAAACCTTGAGATTTAGTAAAACTACACAAAGGCAACCCCTGCAACCAATAATACAGTTTTCTGAGAATAAAAATACAATTTTTTCCAATCATTTATTTCATAATTGTTACAGAAAATTTCAAAATTATATCAAATAATGTTTCTCGTTGATGTATTCCGTAGTCACAGGACTATTAATGATACTCAAATGATCCCCATTAACCAAAGTAATTTGAGGCGTTTGTTTGCAGTACTGTAATAAAAAAATAACAAAACCGTTCTCTCAAGCGAATTCAAAACTTACCGAAACTAATCCGCAATTATCATATTTACTCGTCCCAGTCGGTCTAATTAGATGAATTTGTCCCGAAACTAATTCCTCAGATGGACTGAAGGACAACAAATTTTGCAAATGGGTTTTTAAGGTGAACAATCCTTGCCCTAAGGCCTTTTTGTCAGACAAATGGCCTTCAAAGTAGTCTAAAGCCAATTTGATGCGAGAATCCCAACTAGGTGCCTCTTCGATCTTTTTAACAACCTTTAAAACGAAATTAATGACTCAGTCAAAGCTATTTAAAACAACGTTACCTCGGCATCGTTAATTTTAAGAACTCGGGTTAATAAGTTCGTTTCAATGCTGGTTACATTTTCGCCTAGATGTTTAACGGCAGCTTGCAAAGTCGTAGGAGCCGCATCGATGAAATAGAGATGCAGACTAGCCCCTTGTTTGTCCAAAATTTTCGCAATTTCGACCATGAGCGCACCTCCCCATGAAACTCCGATGATGTTGTAGGCGCCTTTAGGCCACACTTTTTTAATTTGCTGAAAACAAAAATGTAAAACTTTGAATTGTAAAAAATTAGTTAGTACTTCAACTAAATCAAGAGCCAGTTCTTTGATGGGCATAGGAGTCGCAGGTAAAACTGCACAAAACGTAGGATACAGCAACTGGAAGGCCATTTCATTCATTTCCTTAAAACCAGAAAGTCCAGGAATTATGAAAACAGGTGCAAGTTCTCTGATTTCCCGAGGTCCAAGAGTACGCATTTGAATCAGTTGTGGTTTAGCTGGGGCTGATTTTGTTTCTTCAATAAAATCTTCCAAAGAGTTGGGCAAAATGAGAGTCAACTCTACAAAACAACAAAATAATATTTCCCGACTCACTAATCGAAATAATTACTTTTGAAAAGTGATTGTGTCGTTTCTTGATGAGAGTCACTAACTTTATCATTCTTGATAAGAATATCTCTCACGTTGTAGGTCAAAATTTCGTCCAAACCAAACATAACTTCACCAAATTCCAAATCCTTGTGCCACTGAATGTTATACGAAGGGAAGTTGGCTTCAGACCGGAATTGGCAAATGCCAGCAGCGTGGTTAACAAAATTGATAAGAATCGCTTTAGGTGCAATAGTTCGCAAAGCGTTATCAATATATTGGATCGGTTTAATTTTGCTGATTCTAGAGTCGTTTGATTTGACAGGAAGTAAGAAAACACAGTGGACGGGGCCTAAGTGGTAAACTTCTGTCAACAATTCGGTAGCACCTTCCTTGGTGTGGGCTTTAGGAGGAGCATAGATAATATCAGCAGAGTAACATGATTGAAGCAGAGAAAGGCGTCGATTGACATAAATTTGTTGGGGTTTAGAATCAGAAGAAACGACGATTTTGCGTGCTCCTCGGAAGACGAGCCATTCAACAGCATCACTCCATTGTTCAGCAGATCCACCATAAACCAAATAAGAACTCTTCGAGTCGCAAATAAATTGAGAAGGATTATTTAAAATGAATTTGTTTAAAAATAAATTGTTGTTGATTTTGATCAGGATTTTGCCAACATGTCCGGACTGACTTAGCGAACTGAAATCATTATTATGTATTATGAAACTAGACATAAAAACAATTTGTTTACTTTAAAATCTCGACAATGTTGTAATGCTCGACAACTTTTCGATTAATTGGTCTCACAATTTTATCCTCAATACCCTTCTGTACCATATTCCTAATGTCTTGTTTTACTTCAGTCGACTCCAAGAAAATGTTTTCCAGTTTAACCACAAAGAATGACGTATTTTTCAAAAATACGCTCATTCCAATGCTATTATTTTCTTCGCAGTCATGCTGACCAATCTGAATTAGTCTACCATACTCTGCGAGACACCCAACTGAAGACTGAAGAAGATGGCCAGAAAGACAATTTATAATTACATGAGCACCAACACCGCCAGTTGCCATAAGTAGCAAAGGCTCAAAGCTTGAATCTTCTGAACTCAAAATATTTTCATCTTTTAACTACAAAAAATACGATTAATATAATTATTTGGTTTTAGATTTAACAAATTACGCAGTCAAATTGTTTCTTGAGGAAACTCCTCTGCCATTCTGTTGCTACAGTTGTGTAAATTTTGCAGTCGTAGCTGGCAGCAATCGAAATTGCAGCTAACCCAATAGCTGTACAACCAGCATGAATAAGAACAGTTTCACCAGATTTTAACCAAGCTTTTTCAAAGAGGCAATAATATGCCTAAAAACAGTGTCAAAATGTGGAAAACTTTAACACAAATGAGACTTACGCTGACATAGGCATGTGGAATTGTAGCAGCTTCTTCCAGACTCCATTTATCAGGAACATCCCATGATAGGATTGAGTCAGGGACCAGTTGGCACAAATCTTTATCGAGTTGGGCAAGACCCATCACTTTTTGACCACCGGTTGTAACTCCAGAATAGTCAATATTTCCCAACTCTTTCTTTTTCTCATTCACTGGCAAAACTGTCTCGTCTTTCAAGTTAATACCGACATAATTGATGATTTTATTTTTTATAGCATTACTAGTGATACCAAGATTGTTTTGAATGTTGGTTTTGAGTTTTACTGGTACTGGCAAGACTGAACCTAAAGTTCCGTCTTTAATAACAGATAAAACCAAATCAAGTTTAAAGATTTCTTGCAACTGGGGATCTTTAACGTTAACGTTTCCAATTCGTCTATCTAGGACAAAAAGAACACGAACTCCGGACATTTTCGGCGTTGAGAGTAACTCTTCAACAAAATTGTGCATCCCCTCAGTTGGAAGTAAAGACGAGACTAGATAAACACTCGCTTTTTTGGCTTTGGCCGCTTCTACTGTTGAATCCAATTCATTGACCCAAGAAGCTGAAGTTCTTGATAAGTCTTTAATGCTTAAAGTATCTCCTTTAACTGTGACTATTAACGGTTGGATGGTTTTAACACGGCGCAAAATAGAGTATTCAACTCCGTTAACACTAAATTGTGCCACTTGTGCTATTTGAGGGTAAGCTAAAATTTGTTTGCTTGAACGTAGTAGAAGGAAACCGTGAGATGCTGCTGTTATTTTAGCAACTTCGTCGTTAATTGTGTCATTTAAAACAATAAAGAAGGGATAAGAGACTTGCAAATCAATGGTTTGGGGGTCTTTGACTGATGTTACAGTGCTCTAAAATTAAAGTGTTACCATTTTGGAGGAAAATTTAAAGTGACTTACATTCAGTTTTGAATACATGTTGCAAACATTTTGGATATTCTCCAAAAGAGGCGGATTGTTACTTTCGATTTCGTTGATACTGATTGTAGTGACAAATTGTTCTGAGAAGTTTTCCAAAGTGAGTTGAAGAGCTAAATTGATGCCGTTTTCAATGCTCTAGAATTTTTTTTTAGAAAATTGGTAATCAAAAAGTGGATGACATACCGGCAAGTTGGTCATATTAAACGGAGTAAACTCAATTGAATCAAATGAAATTGGTTTCGGGTCCTTGGGGAACGGAACAGCTTTGAGACCAACAACTTGAATACCATCACAAGTGATCAAACCGGTCGCAAAATCATAATGCACTTCTAAATCGGTTTTATCATTAGGCAAAAGCTCTTTGTTGATCACAATCTTGTGAATATTCTTCGGAACATATATTTGTTGAGAGCGTTCTCCATCTTGGAACAAATGTTGTTGAATCATAGCTTCAACAAACATGTTCCATTTGTTGTTCCATTGAGCGACGGCGACTGATCCATTTTCGGAAACAACTAAACTCTTAATTGATTTGTACTGTCCGGTGTATTTGTGACCCCTGTGTTGGAACTCGTTGTAAACGTCAGCTCCGGATAATCGGACGTTGTCGTCAGAAACTTCGACTTTGATTGGATCAATCATGAATTTATCGGCGGGGTTAGGGAATGTCAAAGTTCCGGTTACAAGAATATCGTTCCCGGCGATTATCTCAAAATCACCACTTCCCTTCTGAATCATAGCGTGAAGTGCAACTGAACCGATTCTAGGAACTGTTAACATTTTCTTAAAGTGGAGATTCTCGAAAATAAATTCTTTGTGTCCGGTGCTTATGTTTGCAACAATGTCGAAGATGGTGCTCTAAATTTAAAAAATAGAGATTGACAAAAACAAATTTGCAAAATTTACCAAATATGATGTACAAGGCAATATAATTTTTTCGTCAAGTTGGTGCCCTACACACTCTCGAAATTCTTCACTGTTTAGTGTGACTTGGAAGTCTCGGACGCCAAAAAGTGATTTCAACTTTTCCTCAAGACCGGTTCTCCAGACTTCGCTGTGTTCCCAATGAGACAAATTAGCCAAACATGGAGTTCCTCGACTTACTGGATATTCGACCGGAGGGAACAATTTTGATATATCCATATCTAAACCGGCCAAAAATAATTTGCCAAAAGCCGAGAGTAAAAATTCAACTCCACTTTTTGACCCTCTTTGAGTCAGAGGAACGTTAGTACAACCAGACTTGACCGAGCGTTTCAAAATGGCCTGAAGGAGACCATGGGGCGCAATTTCAATCAGAACTGAGTCTTTGGGGATGTGTTTTAACCCTTCTTCGAACAAGACGGAGCTGAGAAGATTGTTGGTGTGATACTCGGCTGAGGAATGTTTGGCAAGTTCTGTATCCCACTTTTCTTCCGAGTTAGACGTACTGACCCATTTTGAGGATCGAGCAATAGGTTCTGGAAGTACTTCTTTGAGGTATTTGAGAAGACCTGGAGCTGCTGGTTTTATGTATCTGCTGTGGTAAGCGATATTTGAGACATTGACAAGACGGGCAAAAATCCCCTGATCTTGTAACTCTTTGACAAATTTTTCCATATCTTCAGTTGGACCAGAGATTGTTGAACTGTCAGGGCCATTGTGACACGCTACTTCGATTGAAGGGGGACATTTATCTTTAATTTGCTGATACCCCATTCCTATCGCAGCCATCATTCCTTTAATAAGAGTTGATTCAAGTGAAGCTCTTCCTCGAGAATAAGCAGACAAAATCATTTGTTCGGCTGTCATACAATTATCGGCATATGCACATCCCAATTCGCCCACAGAATGCCCAATTATACCATCGGGAACAATACCAACAGCACGCAAAACATCAGTTAAGGCAATCTGAATTGCAGCAATTCCCACAAACGAGTGTAAAATGTTATCAAACATGGTTTTATCTTTACTCGTGATGATTTCAAGCAAGTTGATGCCTTTCTCGAGTAAGACTTTGTGACATTTGTTGATTGCGTTAGCAAAAACTGGTAATTTCATCAAATCACTGGCCATGCCGCTCCACTGGCTGCCCATTCCAGAGTAGACAAACCAAATTTGACGTTTGTTACCCAAATGGTACTAATTGGGAAAAATATTAGTTACGAATTTAAAAAAAGTTGCAATACTAACTTCAGTTTCTTCTTTTGGAGACTCGGCTCCCAAAATCGTATATCCGCGATACAAGTGACCCAAAATCGGTTTAGAGTACAAGTCTTGAATCAACTTGATATATTCAGGATCAATTGTGGCTCTAGACTTGATCTGAAGAAACGATAAAAAATATAAATGTGATTAAATTTGAATAGTTTATACAGTTTGCAAAATTTCTTTAATCCCAGCTTCAGTTCGAGTGGAAGCAAGAATAAGTCTTGGAATGTCATCCTGAACTTGGGCATTGACCTTCCTTTTCGGATTAGCTTTCAAAAGAATATGTCCGTAGTACGAGTCCAACCCAATAGCGTTAACTGCGGCATATTTAACTCCCCATTTACGATTTTGCGTCACTATTTCCATACTTCCATTAACCAAGGGTTTTAATTCTGGATTTGGTGTTTTGTATTGAATTGTAGCCGGGATTGTCTCGGCTTCCATAGCTATACAGACTTTAACAATGCTGAAAAGAGCAGCAGAAGCTTCACTATGACCGGTGTTGGGCTTGACAGTTCCAATAAGAAGAGGGTTTTTGCGATTCTTGCAATAGACTTTCTCCAAAGCATCCAATTCTTTACGATCTGTTTCCTAATTTTTGGATTAAGATTTTGTGCATTTTTTTTGAAACTTACTTTAAGGGCACTTCCGTAGGTTTCAACAAACTCGACGTCTTTAGGGTCAACGTCTATGTCCTTGTAGAAGTCGCTAATAAATTCAGCCATGTTGTTAGAATCGATATCTAGAAGAGTTCCTTCACGATTGCCGTCAAATTGAGTCGCGACATTGACAATGCTTGCGTAAGAACGTTTAGCATCACTAGCACGTTGAATGTACAGAACGACAATACCATCGCTTCTTGCATAACCCTGAGCTGTTTAAAGTTCTTTTAATAAAAAAATTTTGCTTTTAGTTTTTCTCACCATCGACATCATAAGCCCTAGTACTACCATCAGCCGACAACAAACCCATGTCATTGTACAACCACTGAAACTCCGAATTCAAAGCTAAATTAGCTGTTCCGACCAAAACCGCCTCACACTGCCCTGTTTTGATGGCTTCATAAGCCAGTCTTACAACTTCAATACCTCCAATCCAGTTACTGTCATAAGCAACACTTGGTCCTTTAAGATCAAGCCAATATGAAACTCTGTTTGGCATCATAGCCCTGGAATGGCCAGTAACACCAAAACCGCTGACAACCGACTCCAAGAACAAGTTGTCGTTCTCTCCCAGAGATGAAGCCATGAAACAACCAATTCTTTTTCCGCGAACCTCGCTTGGGTTAACACCTATTATTAAATATTTGTAACTCTTGTGTGTCAATTATTAGAATTAAATTACCGGCATCAATAAGCGCTTCGTAGGTTCTTTCAAGTATGAGTCTGTGCATTGGGTCCATGAAAGTACATTGTTGACGATGGATGCCGAAATAAGCATTGTCAAAATATTCAGTTGGGACTACACCGATTTTATTCGAAACGCCTCTTTCGCCAGCCTTCCAACGGCTTTCTAAGAGATTTTCATTGTTGAGGAGATGTTCTTGTAATTTTTCTACGTTCAAGGCTTTGGGGAAATAACCACCAATGCCGGATATAACAACGTCGTCTTTCACAAAATGCATGGTACTACGATAGAGGGTTTAGACGAGCTTATGAACCCAACTGCACACACGACAATAGAAAAAAACTGTAGTGTAATGACTACTTATAGGAACATTTAATATATTAGGCCATTTACGTGATTGGTGACCATTTCACCTTGAACCTCACCTTATTTAAATAAGGGTAGACGATTGAATACAATGGCCAAAATTATTTAACAAACAGGATATCAATGTCGCTAACCAATTGTTAATTTTACTATGACATCGATTAGGAGGAAGTAAGTGTAAAAATATTAGAGAACAATGAAACATGCGTGTGATTAAAGATGCTCCCAAAGTAAATGCATCTAAAACAGTTTTGGTTTTTTCTAAATGTTTGCTTTTCTGGCTATCGATATTGTAAGCCCTTTAGTACCATCAGCCGATAACAAAACATCATTATACGTATGTACAACCACTTAAACTCCGAATTCAGAGCTAAATTTGCTCTTTAAAGAATGTACTTCCATTTTCGTGCTCATACGTATGGAGTAAATAGAATATAATTAATAATTTATACAACTTGTAGTTGACGTATTGAATTTTGTTTGAAAGAGAATTCCATATTTATGAAATCCTCTGTAGCATAATATGATTCGTAAATGTGATTTCCTTCAATAAAATAAATGTTTCCAATCTAAAACACTGTGACTAAAATAATTATTAATTTGTAATTGTCATATTTCTCTAGTACTTTATCTGAACTACATGAATTCTTTTTTAATACAAATTTTACAATTTTAATTTATTACTGAAATTATTCATGAATAGAATACTTTTGTTTTGTTTTCAATTGTTAGTAAAGGTCATCGCTACTAACACATACCTCTTCATATTTCCTGAGTATTCAAAATATTCGATGAAACTGTTTTATTAAACTGTTGTGTTCCGTGGCAAAAATTGAGGTAGGTATCCAAAAGATGAATAAAATCTACCTAGCAAGCTTTTTAACTGAAAGTATAACATAACATGTCGGACTAATTTACTTGTAAATTGCCTTTTTTAGATTTGCATAGGAGAAAACATCTTATTATAGGTCTTTTGTAGTTGAAGCTTTGACTGGAGATCATCACTTAAAAAAATAGTTTATTTTGTTTAGTGTCAGGGTACAAATAAAAATCGAAGTAATGTTCACACTTTATTAACCAAAAACAAACATAAAACATCTTATCTAAATATGTATATACTAAACATCTTGCATATGGAAAGAACAATAGATATGTGCAATGTCTAAACTGTCTTTTATGCCTCGCACATGTCAATATTTTATTGCCTAATTTTAAAACCTACATGAATGATCCGTATAATACATAAAACATTATAATCAATATCAAAATATTTCGAGCTGTTACTCATTTTTAATATCTGATATGAAGATGACGAAGGATTGAGCAATAAAAACCCCTGGATGCGACACAAACGTCGTTTCCGGGCCCAACAATAAATTACAATGCCACCTCGAGAAGGATATGTCCAAGATATGGTAACATTTCTGAACGAGCCGAAATTATGATGAGTAACAGCGTGCCCTCTACTACTAATACAGTTATACAGTCGTGTTGTGTTCCATAAGCAAAAAGCACTAGAAATAGCGATACATATAGGTAGATATTTTATATAAATCTATTTTGCATCTTTTACTATTTGTATACAACATAATCTACAGCAACACTGTAGCTTTATTATTCAACGTATTACTAAAAAATGAGAATAAAGCGAAACGTTACCCTGAAATTTGTTGCCGATAATAATTATCATTACAAAAGTTATATGTTTGCATTGAGTTTCATAAGTATTCTTTTAGAAATACGTTTCGAATTGTCTGTGCTGGCAACCGCTTTAAAAACTATAAAATGGAATAAAATAATTTTGGCATCTTATTAACACTAATTATATAATCTCACAAAAACAATACTGCTCAAAATTTTTGCTTAAATCGTTTGAAAGACAAAGACAAAATTCTCTTTACAGTAAACTACCTACGTTTTACAATCTCTTAATAATAAAGACCCTGTTTTAATAAAGGCTATACAAATGATATCTCACGTTAGCTGATTGTGATTTTCTTGAAATTCAGGGTGCGTCAGGGGTGGAACCCCGACTCTGTGACCAATGTATTTGTTTGGTTGTGATGTGAATCAGTCACGCTATCATAGAAAAATTCAAAATATGTTTTCCTAATTTTTTTGTTGGTTTTTAACTTTAGAACTACCACATTTGGCACTGAGAGTGCTGTCAGCATTACGCTACAGACAAAGCTAACCGTTGATTGCCTGCACAACACGACAACTATGATATAGCCGACATTAAGGCCCCTGCTAAGTCCTACACCTCTTCTACACACGAGCAGGGATAGCCAACATGTATTAAGTGACCCCCTCGTAATGATTGAGTATTGCAACACTACCTGAAGCATCTCTTGATAAGTGTCACATTCAAAATTATAAAACAGTTATTGAAACTCTAAACTAGGTACGAAGTTCTTCGCTAGTCCCTAAATTTGAAACATGGAGTTCTTAGAAAATATTACATTATTCAAAAATTCCAAAGAAACACAATTTTGTACATGTGTCTTGAATATGAAAAACTCTTGATCCATTTATTTGGCACATGATTACATTACTGTTTTATTGTCGGAATGCTCCAAAACCGCATCGCTACTTCTTCCATGGTAGTTGCAAGCCAAAAAAATCGACAATTAATTGAAGGAAAAGCGGCGAGCGGTCGCATACCGACATCAATAATCTATGTTAAGAACACTCAGTAACACAAAGGGATAACAATAGATTGTCCCCATTATAGTCAAACGTTTAGATCGAATAAAATTACATCAATAATAAACATGAAAAATGTTAGTAAATAATAGACTAGATTATATATCACTACTACTAAATAACAAGCCAGTTCTGGTGGTAAAACTGAATAAAAAATGAAAAAAAACCGTTTCACTGGTAGCCTTTACCTGCCCCTAAAACCCGGCCATAAGTACAGCACGATTCAATAATTTAATATAAGCACTACCTTAATTATTATTATTCGCAACAGTGCATTGTTACATGACGTGATCACAGTGAGCTACCACTAATCACAAATAGACTGTTTGCAATAATAACAGTAAAAATTTCGAGTGATGTGAGCATTGACGGCATGAGCAAAAAGGGAAGAGTTAATTTGGCACAAAAATATCTCCTTTGTTCGAGGAAGAAATTACGTAAACAACGAATACTTAATTAACATGCACAGCCCAATGTTAAAAATGCAAACAATCTCATATTGCACAGCGATCTTTAATACCAACTCGGTTAACTAGATCACAAAAGTGCCCAAATCACTCTTAGACTAATCACTAAAAACCTAGAAAAACAGGAAATGGGGCCCAAACACTCGCCCCGCAGCTAAATACTGATATGTACATCCATAATAAGCCAACGCGATTGATATGATAACGCCAGGCGGGCATTTCGACCATTCCTCGCTCTGCTACTAGGCAAACCAACACGATAAATAAATAAGATTAAAATTGCTATAAATAAATACTATTATATGCAACGTAATTTAAAACGCATTAATATACCTTGAAAGTTATTGTCCCGCCGTATTTACATAACACGAAACAAAATATACAACTAATTTCTATTTCGATTCGAAAATAATAACAATCTCAAAGTTTGAAACAAGCCACTCGGTGCTTTCAAAGTTTGAAAAACTTTCGAAGCACCGTGTGGGAATCGCGAACAATAACTATTTACATTTTGGCACTTTATTCCAGTCACTAGATCTTGTAGGAATGATAAGCTACTTAAACTTTGGTTATCGTTCTTTGGTAAACGAAAGCACGTGGAGGGTAATAACTTGCAAAGTATAATTTGACAAAATTATGTCTTGTGAACAGTTCAACTGCTCCAACAATCCAGTCATTTCGCGTCAAACAACTAAACAAATTCAACTACGAAATCGCTAACAGACAGTAAATAGTCAATTTTCTGATTGTATCTAAATATAATTATATAAATACGTTATATCATTGTAAAAAATTAAAAATAACGAATCTTTGGCTTGTTCCCCATTACCAATCTTTTTTTTTTGTAAAGTTTCCATCATAATTTAATGACAATATTGTCAATAATTGTAGTTTTCACAGATCAGACCTAATTTACACGGTATTATCTGAAATACCATTGAGATTGGGGATCAGTGGGTGGCACCAAGTATTCTTGATGCCAGGGCCAGTTCAGTTAATGGATCGGGGCCTTTACTATGTGGTTCGGAGCAATGTAGTGGTAGCCTGGCATCGGCAAGCCCGCAGTCTCCATTGATATCCTGCCAAACAGAAATTTCATATACAACACAGTTTACCAAATACAGGGAAACTCCAAACGCAGTTCCGAAATTTATTCACGTGAAAAAAAGAAATGAAAGATAACAATAACAATTTTACTTGAACACTTTTACTAAAATTTCGGATCTTCTTTGGTATATCCTGTAGTTTTAAGAAAAGTCACTTGATGAATATCAAGTCACTCTCGGTAGTTCACCCCACATAAAATACTAAAAAGTCTAATCTACTCAAGAATGGCGTTAATCCGGATTAGACAGGAAACAAAAACCTACGGTTAAAAAGGTGTTCAAAGCAAATATTAACAAAGAACATCATTTTGGAGTTATGGCCAAAATGATGTTTTGTTTCTTTAAATTAAGAGTTTAGGCATCGATAGGAAAATGGATGGTCAAGCTTACCAGGAATGTGATTCTTCTTGCCTGGATTGATTGGTAAGGCATCGGTCTGTTAGCAGGCTTAGGAGATGGACACACAAACCAAATTACAACTTTCACACTCTTTTGATATTTAATTTGTTTGGTATAGAATTGGAAAAATCGATGTATGCTTTGTATTTTTAATAAAGAAAATTTTATTAAACACACATAATGTATTGGTCTCTATGTAAATACACTGAAATCTTAAGTTTTAGACACTAACATAAAATTATGGTCTCTAAAGAGAAATTACCTACATGAAAACAAACTTAGATCCTAAACAAACACTTATGTATATGAATTATTATTCATTATTGTATCATAATCTTACGTGTTGTTTTAAACTTAAATATTGAAGCCCTTTAATAAAGGTTGAAAATCTATAGAAAACACACAGATATATTAAAATCTTAGTGCTGCTGATATGTCAACAACAAAGCTGCCTACAAAACAGGCATCGAAATTTTGTACAAAACTATATCTATATATCTCATATACTCATCAAGTACTAATCGCAAAAAAACACATAATAACGAAGTCTAGTTACATCGTATAAATAAATTTAGCACGCGCCAAGCTAATGCTGGAATAAACTTAAACCGTCGATAAAAAAGAAAATTAAAAGTGTGTTACCAATTATCTCTTCACAATATCGAACCGAGTACTTTCGTGCCCCCTTCCCGGGCCATAATAAAGTAACGAAAAAAGTAAACCAACAAAAAATTGTTGTAAGTAAATTTCTAAAAAGTAATGTCTTTGAGAAAGATAGACGCAGGGTCCCATTTAATAAGGATTGAACTTGTTCCTTTCGCTCTTGAGTTTGGAGCCTTCGGAAGGCCCACCACTGCCGCCAGGAGAACGGAGCCGAGGAGTGTAGCTCTTGTGGGTGCGGTGAACGCCGGTGGTCTGGACAGGAGGAGCGCCTGCCTGCCCGCCCAACAATTCGGTTAAACCGCCCAGCGCACTGAGGCTCGTCAATGCGTTGAGGGCACCTGGCTTGGCCAATAGTTGGGCTAGAGGAATGGCACTGGCCAGGGGAGAGGCAGCGGTGGAGGACTGGCTGGACCCGCCAGTACTAGGAGAATTTTGGGCCTCAAGGTTAGCTTTCTGCAGCTCAACACTGGGGAAACACACAGAAACCAGGATTGTAATGATTGCAGTGATTAACGGTCGGGAGGTTGTACATTGCCTCTGCCGCACTCAGTCAAGCTTCAGTCTGACCAACAATGACAAAAAACAAAACACGGTTTCACGCGAACGATTTATTTCAGACTCAAATTACATAAACAACCAAAGCAGGAAACAAAGCGTAGTAATCGCAGAAGAAATTTTTGCTCCCGATCTTAACTTTTGTTCAATTTTCGACGACCAATTTTCAAATTAACTAAAAAATAAAAGTGTTAAATTTTGGTTTAAACTTATTTAACCAGGCAGAAGCTAGGTAAGACTTAGTAATTCAAAGGCAATAACAGATTTGAAGACATGGACTCGGCAGCTGGCTGGAAAAAGGCATTAACTAAGGACTAATTCGTCCTTTCATTCATTGAATTGCTGAAAATTCACAAACAAGAAATTGATTCAAAATTAATTGATTGATTCTGATTGCTTTTTCATTTTATAACCTTAGATCTGATAGTAAATTGAATGAAAGGGCGTAAACAAAATAAAATAAACAGGATGCTGGATCAGTTGATGTGTTATTGAGATTTAAAACAGGACCAAACATAAAGGGGTTATTCTCCCAAAAAACTCTCTTTATGTGATTGAAGACAAAGTTAATAGCTTATTATATTTTCAAAATAGGTGGATTCTAAGAAATCTACCAAAAAAAATGTTTTATAGATATTAGCTATAATAGAAACGTTTCAGCGTTGGTCAAGAATGTTACTAATTTTAATTTTATTAGTAAGGAATAGATTATAAAATATAGAAATTAAATATTTAACCTAAGACATAAAAATACATAAATTTTAAAATATTTCCACTTAGAAATAATTTGGAAACTTATTTCCGGTAAATTTTAGTTTGTATTACAAACAATTGTTTTCAGCTGCTATTTAAAAAATAGCATTGTTGTTACGTTAAAGTCTAACTATTTCGAGCAAAAGGACCAATTCTCATAAAAACAGCTCACTCAGTCTTTTATTTTTATAGCACCGGGTTAAAAATCGTAACAATTCTTGGGTCATTAGTCACAAAATAATACTAAATAAAAAAGTGATCATTTGGGAGGTTCCCCTTATTTCGATTTAATGGGTAAGAGGATAAAGGTAAAAAAAGCCAATGATTTCTAGGATTCCAAGAACACATCAAATGATAAACCGGGATAAATTTGAAATTCTCCGTCCTCGGTTCAAATTCCTTCCTCTTCTTGTCAAAACCCTAAACGACTCACATCCACTCAACCAAATCACCTCATCATCACACATTATTGATAAATTATGGAAAGCAGTTAATAATCGGCAAGGAGACGGGACATCAGGTAAAATGTCTCGATGCTAATCCACCACCGAACCCAAAAACAAAACCGATCTTTTCAAAATTTTATTTCGTGTTTTTGGTTCGGCAAAAAACTTCCGTATGCAATATCCGCGTAACAAAAATCGCACCACTAACCTCATATTGATGAGATACTGCGCTAAAGCCACCGCATCCGGATTGCCAGAGATGGTAATTGTACGGTCGGTAACGCCACTTTCACGGTCATCACAGTTCGATATACGGATCATCGCTCCGGAAATCTGTCGTATTTCGGCGATCTTCGTACCGCCTTTGCCAATGATGCAACCGATTAGCTCATTCGGAACGGTCATCTCGTGTGTTTGTTGATTGGAATTTTGTTGGTTTCGAGAGTTCGACGTTCGAAGCTGAGATCCGGCGAGAGCTGCCAACGCTAAAACAAAAAATAGTTAAACCTGCACCAACGCCGAAAAAACAAAACACACCTGCTGGATTTAATCCACCTGTGTTGGTCGGTGCAAGGCCTCCTAGTCCTAAGGCTGCTAGTCCTGCGAGAGGACTTTTACCAAGTGCACTCATCTGAAACAAACAATCATACGGCCAAATTTAAACACATGAGTTCAGCTGTAAGCTAATCCCAGGCATTTCTGCTTAATTACTACACTACATCAGAGCGATTAATCATTAATATGACCTATGTGTGCATGATATGACTCGTGTGATTCCCCGAATTAGATAAAACCTCGCTTCTTACCGTCAATTGAAATGTAATCTCAAAATCGTAACCCAATTTCTCCAAGTTAATCTCTCCGTATTCCAATAAAACACAGCTACGAGCTTATTTAATACAGATCTGACGTGAACTTGACTGCTTTAACAAGCCACTTGCGACGTTTATCAATAATTCATAGTAGTTTACCTGCAACTCCTCAGAATTGCTCGTTATTTTTAAACGATTCCATTTAATAAGGTTCAATATTAGTAAGAAGCACTGTTGAAACATTGATCGGTTTGCATAATAAGTAAATGAAGTAAAAAATCTCGTCAATAACTGAAAGAACTTGCCGCCCGTCGACAAAAAAAATCAATCGTATGGTGTCCCTCATGAAAAAATCAAGTGACATGCATGTGCAACATTAATTCGAGAAATATAAACGACAAAATTTCAAGTTCAGAAAAAACAATAACGAAGAAGCTTGTACATATTGTTAAAATTGTTAGCAGAAGCAGCTATTTCAAAATACGAAGAACAAACTGAAGAACATAGTTTCATATGCAATGAAAAATCGTCATAAAAGCAGCAAATAGCCTAAAAAAACCCTACACATGCAACATAGTCGTAAGAGAACTATAGTTAATGATTTCACAACGTGTAGTGTAATATTAGGCAGAACATAACAGTGATAATAAAGAAAAGAAAAAATTGCTCGTTTTAATTAAATCGAATTTTTAAAATTTCGATGCGCTGATTTTATTTAATCATGTTTCCAGAGCAGTACAAAGTTAAACATAAAACAGATACATTGTTTAGTGCAAACGTTTTTATTGCAATTCACAAAGCGAAATGTTCTGTTAGCCATAGAAACGTGAATTCTTGTTAGGAAGAGTACAAGTAAATAGACATTCAGTTTTAATAAAATATGTACCCAAATTTTTGATAAGAAAATAATGTTCTTCAAATTACATAACTTATTCCATTATAAATATAAACTAGTATAGGATAAAAAATACTTGGAAAATTTAATTTCCTCTAAATCAAAATGTTAAATGCATAAAAATAAGTAAGTAATAGATATTCACGTTATAAGTCCGGTAAATGAGATTTTACCGTTACGAGTGAGACGTTTCTGAACGAGGCGACGAAGGAGCCGAGTCAAGAATGTCGAAATGAGTATTACCGAAAATTATTTGCAGGTCGTATGTCGTAATGCGTTTTATTTCATAATGCAAGCACTAAATTTGAAAAAAATAGGTTTTTTTTCTCGTTGAAAATACAGGGTATTTCACGAGTGATAATGAGCCTGACCAAATTTGAACTGCAGCCAGCAATACATTTGCATAAGCTTCATGGATTTTGATTATGAATTTTAAAATTAATAAAACATAGTTATCGCGTGACTGACACAAAGAAACCGACAAGAAAGGAAACACAAGTTTTAAGGTTATTTGTCTCTTTACCGTTGGAAAGCACTTTAGTTATTCAAGCCTTTTTGGAGCTTTTCTATTCGGGAAACATTGTCTTTACAAACGCTCAACGGCAGAAACATATTTCCCAAATTCGCCATAAAATGACAATCAGATCGTTCCAATGCATTTTGATTTTTTACTAAATTTAATGTCAGTTCTGACAAATAAAATTATTGGAAGCAAAGCTATCGTGGATTCATAATCGGTTTTTCAAAAAATGCGATATCTAAAATATCCACGTTAACTTTGCAAATGTATTGTGGGTTGTATTTTCAATTCCGTCAGGCTCATTATCACTCGTGAAATACCCTGTATAATAATATACATATCGTGATCTATGAAACCCTAGTCTTTAAGGTTACTGTTTCTATTGTTTGTTTTGTTGAATTTTCCGACACGAAATGGAAACAAACTGTATAATATTCCGGATGATGTTTTGCGTAAATATAATGAAGTTACTGGTTCTCTCTTCCTACAAAAAGATAACATAAAGAACATAAACAATTTTGTGAATGGAAAAGAGAAAACGCAGTCAGTAGAAATAATTTGATAATTGATTCATTTGACCTGACTTGATACCGTAAAGTCTCATTTTCCGGACTCAAATCATTAACTTAAACATGCGTATTACGATGCAGAATGAAGAGATTTTTCCTCGATTAATAAATTACAAAATAAGATATATTACTATGTTAAGATCAAATATATTAAATAAATTAAACAATGCAATGGTAAAAACTATTCGATATGTTCTTATCAAATCACTGATTACGAAGCAATTTAAATGAGAGTAAAAAGAGTAAAACTATAACAAAAAACATCAAAAAAAAATTCATTCCCCCATTTACAATTCTACAAAATGGGATACAAAAAACACCTTATTCTATTTTTTTTTGATATGATTAAAATTATGAACAAATTTATCGTAAAAATAATGTTGAAGTACGTTATCATTCAACATAATTTTTGTAATAAATCTGAAAGTTACAATTTAATGTTAAAGACAATATTATCGCGTTACAAACATAAAACTGAAAGTAAAAATAAAAAACTGAAATATCGTTCAAGTTGTAATCTGTCAAAATCAGATAATTTACAGCCAAATTAATGGCACCCAATTTATATTTATATAAGTGAAGGTACTTCGAGGGCATGCTAGAAAGGTTAAGAAACAACTAAAAACTAAAAAGCGTTAATTATTTCCCAAATATAATTAATATCTGTACATAGGATTGAAAATGCAAGCAGTGATTATATTAAAAAGTTTGGTTTTATTATTAAATCATGCTTATCAGAAGATTATTTTATTATACTAACTATTAATTCAACATTCGAGTTGACATTTGACGAAATCGTGTTCTTGGTTAACAGATTTTGTTATTTACATTATTTCGTCCTAAAAACATTTTCTACCCTATTAAAATAACCAAAACATCCAACTATTTCGCCTAAAGAAAACTTGTGCCGCGTCGGCATTATCAAATCGACCCTAGGTCAGTGAAAAAAATCTACAATCACAACCCTACAAAGCTTGTGCGGTGTCAACGACAAAGAGTGAAAAACAAGACAAAAGTAACACAACAAAACAAAGCGTTCATCACAGTCCAAACGAAAGAAAAAAAAACAACGATTTGCGGGAACACTTGTAAAATAAATAATAGAGAGGGGGAGCACCAATACGATCAACTTACATCTGGCAAAAGATGCGCGGGCGGTAGGGCTGCCTGTAAGTGTCCGTTCTTGAGCGGCTCGAGCGGCATGAGCGGAGCCGCTGGCGCCACGGCAGCCAGCGGGTGGCCGAGGGGCAAGGGGGGAAGTAAAGGAGTCATTACTGAACTACTTACATCTGTATGGGCAGGAACGGCGTAGTTGCCTTGGATGGTATAGGCTTGTCCGCCGGCCAGGATCACGGGGCCACCCACTTGGGGTTTGGGGCGGTAGGGGATGGTTGCTCCTTTAGGAGGGGACTGCGAACAATAATACACAAAATTGTTCAACGTGAAAACAAAACGTAATATTTATGTGGGAGGAACAATAGAATCAGCTCTCATAATCTTGCGCTCACAGGGCCACCATCTGTGCGAACTTTAGACCCAAAAAGACTTTGGGCTCAGCATCTGCTGATGACCACACAGACCAATCCCTTGCGATTGCGTTTCTCATCATTTGATAGCCAAAAACGAAAAAACTGTCAAATCTTTTTTGAATAAAAATTTTACTTTTTCAAACAAGAAGGCTAGAAACGTGGCCTTTGTGACCAATTACCTCGAGCATAACGGTACAGATGTGATAAATGCACTGCGTGATTGCTTCTCCGGTTCCGGAAATGGTGACCGCCCTCTCCGTTGAGTTGGGCAGCATTTCAGAGGCGACTTGAATCGACGCCCCCGTAACTTCCCTAATTTCTTTGATTTTAGACCCTCCTTTACCGATGAGAGATCCACATTGGCTTGCAGGTACGATAAGTCGCAACGTAATAGGAGGCCTTGGTACACCGCTACCTCCACTATTTATGTCCTGGAACTGGGAACACCACTGAGGGATCCCATCACAACACAACACCACATTAACAAATGCACAAATACACACTATACAAATTACTACTATGCCAACTACTACCTATCGGCTATAACTAAACATAAATTCCGATATAATAGTAAAATCGGTTCCCTCAGATCTCATAATCTCCGCACAGAGGACCACCGACTTTGTTGATTCAAACGCGACCGGAGCGACCACGCCGGAAATCACCGGAATCAACAAAATCACTCCTAGCGTTATGCTTTCTCGTCATTGGGAGACTGAATCGAGCAAATCCGGTATTACCAATTCATGCTCTTGATGTTATAGTCAACAATTAATACATTTCGGATTTAGAATCCTCTTCAAAAGGGATCGTTTAAACAATGCGGGAATGTTCCAAAGTGATTATAATCATTCATTAGGATAGAAAATTCGGCAAACTTACCTCCTCGAATTTTTTACAAATTAATGTGAAAGCTTTAAAAATTGCATTGGTTGATCCCGTTACTGTTACAATGCGTTCAGGACAAGACCCGTCAGATATGTTTATTTTGGCACCAGACTGTGAACAAAATACAATAAAACCACCAATTTATCAAAATTCTTCCACTTACCTCTTCCCTAAATCTTTTGACTATTTCTCCTTTTTTGCCTATGATACTGCCCACTTCCTACAATTAGAAATAAATAACTCAGTTAATTATAATTTTACATATTTTTGTCTCATCACTAATTATCCGTCAAAACATCAAAACAATCTTAGCTTAACACAAGTCGTGAATATTTCAACTGGCAGTTAACATTTGTCATTTTTATTTAGTGTGGCGTTATCCCATTTCACTTATTTTAAAAGTTAAACCTCATAAACAACACAAATTTTCTATTATTTTATTATTGGCTTATACGTACATTCCAAGCTAGGAATGTCGCCAAGATTCATTTATTTTATTTCAAAAATACTTTTGGAATTTTTACTCTGTTCGCAGTTTTGGGATGTCACACTAAAAAAAAACATTCTCTCCAGCGCTCGGACAGAGACTTTAAAATAAAAATAGAACAAGACGGAAGCTATTATTTGAATGTTTTGTCATGAAATACAAAAGTTGCTTCTTATCTAATTAAAATATTCGAAACATAAACATGGAAATGTATTTATTAAATGTGGTTAGATTAATCTCTAAAAGCTTTTTACGTAATTAAAAACATATTTTCCCACTAATTTAATATTAACCACTTCTTCTGAAAGAGCTCACTTTCTTTCAATAATAATTAATTTTAAACAAGTTCTGCACAAAAATAATTGTCTTTTTATAGAAAAATCAGCAATTTTTGTGTTACATTAAAAGTGTGGAAAAATAGATAACGTTTAATTGTTTGTGTCTGAAATATTTTCTAAGTTATTTAATTATCTTTAATTTATTTAATTAAGAAAATCCTCGACCCAAATACAAGTAAATTTCTATAAACGTTTTTATTTTTAAAACCAATGAACTAAATATTTACGGTTCATTCTTTACTATTTTGTAGTACAAAAAAAATTCAATGTATTCATAACTTCAAAATTAAGGTTTAGTATATTAATACAAAATCAAGTTATTCATATTTTTACGTTCTTGTTCTACAATAAAAAACAAATGCGGCATTTATCGCCTTTCATATAATATGCGTGATTAACTGATTACTGAATAAAGGAAGTTGTGATTTACAATGAAGCATCGCCATTCGTAATCATCAACTGCAGAAACATCTGTTTTTAACAATAAACAGACCCTATAACGGCTGTCACACATTCTCTGTAATTAAAACCGAAGAGAACCAACTTAGCTGTAATTCTGATTTACCAGTGTGCTAAATATTTGTTTTGTTATTTTTCTGTTGGCTTAGACAAGTTCATTGGTTTGTTGTAAATATTACTCAAACACTAGTATTAAATCCTGTATCTTAGGAGCGCATCACGAATATCTTGGCAATGATTCTAGTGATTGACCCAGACTGTGTTGTTTTGAGCTCTGTATCAATCTATAATTAAACTATAAATGGCTTGGCACTTAAGACAATAGCATACGATCACACATAGGTTTGGTATGAATTATTAAATAAGTGCTTTATACATAATGCATTTAAATTAATCTAAATAATGTTGACACGGGAGAATTTGGAGTATCATCAAAGCAATGAATAAATATCAATTAATTCGGTTTATGAGTCGGTACATTCTTTGATAACTGTGCAATGTTTATATTTGAATGTATGTGTGTAATATTGAACACATCAGAAAGAGTATTGATTTTCAGATAATCTTTGAGTGCTCTATTTTACCTACATCTAACAAAATATGAAAACTAATTTTACGTTGGCAAGTACATGTCAGGCTTCTAAGTAAAAACCCAATCCAATTACAAGGTACATAAAGGTTTCAATTAACTTTAATACCCATATTTCTGAATTATTTCGAAACACTTTTTTCATTTACTTGGGGATTATTACCAACACAAGTGTGACTTCTAAAGTAAAAATAAAATTCTTCCAAAGCATAAAGCCGTTATGCATTAAGTCAATAATCCTTTATTATAGCCTTTACATAACACGAAACGTGATTTATTATTGCACGTACTTGAAAAACAATAAACTACGTTAAATTCCTGAAAATTTAAACACAAATACACATAACAGATCCTACCTTTCCTTGCATAATAAGCCTTATTGTGAGCGTGACATTTGAGTCATCATTTATCATATTTTTATTATCCATATCCATGGTCTTGTGAAACGGGGGTCAGGGCAAAAGGGTAGGTTTTTGGGTTCAATTCTGTAACAAATACACAATAATTAATCCAATGTTAATCTTACCTACAGTCAACAATCAAACTAACACTATTCCAAGACACTAAGCGATAAAAAAGTACGTTCATTGTTGCAATGATAAACAATCAATGACGGAAATGGCCTTACAGAGTTCAAAAAAATGTAAACTTAACGGGATGAGACAACTACAACACAATCATCTACATAACCACTAAGTCATCCGCGTCGTAGTCGATTCTGGCTTATTGTGACAGTTCTACATGGGGACTAAATGTCATTTAGGCAAAGGCATTTTAAAAAGTGCCCTAGATACTAAAAACACTCACTTTGAACCCACAAACAGGTAAAAAATTAAATTATTCGGGAGCTTGGAAACGCCGTCGCTTGCTCTCCACGTGCTTCATTCAGCAATGCTGCCAACTGATATTGTCACGAAAACAAAATTACCCACCGAGAGTGAGATGCGCGCGGATATTTGAAGTTATCGATTCGAACCAAACGCGGTTTGACCTATTAGCAAAACCACATTTGTGCTTGCAGACACAATAGTGTCTAATTTAAGGATAAATAAATGCCGGAATTTCCATGTTTGGCAAATATGAGCACTTTACCTTGGTTTTGTTCTGTTGCCTATAGATATGTAAAACGTATAAACATGTATAAATAATCCTGCGAATTCAGTCACTAAACTAATTTTTATCCTGAGAGTGAAAGAAAAAATGACAACAAATCAAAATAATTTATTGATCTTATATAAAAACACGTATTGCTGGCATTATTGTTTCGGAAAATCGACGCCAAAAATAAATTTCAACTAAAACTTTCAAATTTTAGTTTCAAACGTCAATCATAATGACAATAAAGCGTGGCTTACATTGACATTTCATAAATGTCATAAATTTGATGTTCCAAATTCCGTGTCCGCCAGTGTACCTACATGTAAAAAACTATATGATTTAAATGATAGTTTTGTAAACCAAAATAAACAAAATCTACAGTAGGTATGTCCCCAGATTGAGGAAAAAAAATTTACAAAAATAATTAAGTAAATTAATTAAAGCTACAAACGACAATTTCGAAACATGTTAATTAGGTAGACAATTTTTTTCATACACTAAAAATCCCATAAGCCGCAGTGTTTTTGTCATGACAGCGACAAAACGGAACCTTTTAGACCTTATTACACCTTATTTGTTAATTTAGTGATTTACGTATTCATTAAAATGTCTTACTGAATTACACTCAAGTTGTTTTTTACGAAGAAAACTTGACATTTTTAATTCGAGTTTTGTTTCCTTTAGGCAATTTAACTCAAAAAACTGCCAGAAAAAATTACTCGTCCTACGGAATTGTAATTTTTTCAGAAGCAGTTTTTTTCGTTAAATTGCCAGAAAACAAATTTCTCATTAAAATGTCAAGCTTACTTCAAAAAAAAAGCTCTCGTGTAATTATATAATAAAATAATTATTTTTCTAATACTCTATAAGTGCTAGACCAAATATGAATAACCCAATAACAAAAAAAAATAGAAATTGGTAGGTATTAATATTAATTTAAAAATTATAAAATGAAAAATATATGTGTACTTTTAGAGCCTCGTGCTTAAACATAAATGAATACAAAGTCAACATTCTTATGATTATTATTTAAATTAACTCTTGCCTTTAGGTACTTATTTTGCTCAGTTTATTTTCTTTAAAAACAAAACTGTCGGGAGATATTCATTTATCTTCCTGTATCACACTATAAGATTTTTCTTAATAAAAAAAAAATAAGATCCATAAAAATTTTTAGTTGTTAGAAAAACTAGATCATTGATCTGGCAACTCAAATATACTATACACGTAATAATTATTAATTAATTTTTAATTAATAAAAACACACCATTAAAAACTGTTGATGTTTATAAAATAAACAAAAATTTGGTTACCTGTAGAAAATAAATGATAATTTAAATGAAGCAACTATTTTTTGTCAGCAAATGTGTTCCGAAATATCTACTGATGCTAATATTCTAAATATTCATAATTTTTTGCGTCTTTGAAAAGATGCCATCTTGTTTTCATACCTTGCTTAAACAATTTAAAAATAATATGGGTTATAACTTACAATAACAACTCTTTCAAGTAGCAAACTTTTGAACGTTCAAGTCAAATACTCATTTTAAAAAAATGACAAGAAGTTGCAAATTTCACCATGTCGTGAAACATCTTTCATCGTTGTGCCATATTTATTCGATGTTATAAGAGAAGTTGGGATTTTTATCGTTTATGTGACACATTTGATCTCTTTTTTTATTTCGTTTTCATAATGGTTCGATGCTTCTGCAACATTTCCCCTTTCATAACTACTCATGCATGTTTAAGAGTACACAATCTTTAGAGTATTTCTGCAACTTGCATACAGATATAGACAAGATAGTTTTTTTTATAAGAAATAAATGTAGGTACTTGAAACAGTGTCTGAGCAAGAAATCAAATATAATTAAAAGAAAGATAAACAGAAAATGACAAAAATAAATTTTCATCAAGTTCGAGAAGTGTTAAACGAGTGACTGAAACCCAGAAATCCATAAGATTCAAAGTATCAATCTTGTTGAGCGTGTAAATTGCTTCATTTATTACTAGAACCCTCTTGATGAGAATGAAATGGTGTGATCTTAGAAAATCCGAGTCCTTTTAGGTAATGCTCGAGCGACGCTTCGAATATCTATTTGCTCCATCTACGCTCATTTACCACACATATCATTTAATTTTAACACCCAAATTCATTGTTTGTCAAAACGACGTTATAAATGCCGTTTATATAAAAAGACAAGAACCTAAATCATCATAAACTATAAACATTTTGATCGATCGGCCGCCGTAAAAATCACAAGCCGCGTATAAAACTTTATGCCTAAAATAAAAAAGCTTCCAAAACAACGAGATAAAAACCGACATCATCGTTGTTTAGTTACATATTCTATAAACAATATGATAATGATAAATAATAGCGGAATCTATGGATAATCAGGTACTTATATATTTAGCGGACCTCGTGACATGAAATTTTCTTTTTGCGTCTTTGAATTTCCTATACTTACTTTAACTTTATGTTTCTCGATAATTAAGTGGAATTTTCTACTCGACTGGCACTAAGTAATAGAATGCCAACTTTTAAAGGCTTACAATTTCTTTTACAATGATTTTCAAGAGAAAACTTGACGTTAACTCCTGAAACCGAAACTCCGTGATAAAATATTCACAATTTGATATTCATAGGGGAATTTCGAACTCGAAAATATCAAGAGGTAATAAAATATTTTACTCTTTAAGTGAGCCATTATTGGCTTCTGGAAACTTATACACTGTCTTGCACGCAGAAAAGTAAATCTTACAACACTAATTTTTAATAAATTCTGACCAAAAAATATTTTTTATTTGCAATTTCAGCCCCGACTTTTCTTCAGAAATTGAAATAAAATATTGCACTCAACGACTCAACCCTTATGTTAATCCTTATAATCTCGACAATACATACACATTATACTTGTTCATTAAAGAACTATTATTGAAACAAATAATAATTAAACAATATCGTTTCCGAAATTATGAAACAGATAAAAGTAAATACGAATACATCATTCATTTCTGAATATTTTCATCAAAGAGTTTCTGAAAGAATTAGGATATATCTATATATTAGATTATTGGTTATTTGATATTTGGCTTTTGATGTTTTATATTCAATTTTCGATTCGTTCATAGATATAATACCTGAAAAAAACACACTTCCTAAATTAATATTTACATTATTATTGACATTTGATAAAAAAATATTTCTTTATTATGTGTTGATGCTGATGACAAATCGAAATATGAATTAATCAAGGAACTGTCTTCACGCTGTAAAATTATACCTACCGCATTTATAATGTAAATAACAATTTTTCTGTAAATATGTACAAGTACAACTTTGTCCGAAATTTGGAACTTTGTCATGCTATTATTCAAGCACGTTTTGTGCAATAGAATAAAAAACATTCGGATTTATAGCGGAAATAGGGAGTTGAATGGACTCGAAGCCGTAGTAACGTTCAAATTGATAAAAAGAGTTTTGATTCGTTGTGTCACAAAAAGGATAAATTGTGCTTCTCGTTGAAGTTTTGAGCAAAATAATAATTTGTGAGTTTGAACGGTAAGGCGGTGGTTATGACTACATAATCTACATATTGAAGCGAGCGTGCCGGTTTAGTGATACTACGAATATCTCACAGATTTCTATTGGGGATTTGTAGGGTTTCCGAGCAATTTTCGCAGCTTACGAAGATCAGAGTTTCACTTTGCCCTTGTGTACCCAATATTCTCAGTTTTTCAAGTTTCCTTGTTATCTTGAGTATTTAAAACGAAAATAAAAATTTCTCTTGAGCACCTTTTCCAAAGTCATAATTCAGTCGAGTTTGATAATTGTTATTAAATTCGGTTTAACTAATGTTCGTGAGTAAATTACGAAAAATGTTGATGAAAAACCGAGATGATAAATGGAGCTCGAAGAAATCCCTTGCAGAATCATACATTTTAATGGAAACAGGGATTTTTAATCCACAGTTTACGTTTATCGCTCGAATCTCATAAATTAACTTCCTTAATGTGGACTTTAAAAACCTTCCGTGAAATTATGACACACATTTTACGTCGAGGAAACTCCGGCTTCCCCCAAATTAAATTAGCTGCAGGTATTACTCTGTCATAATATTTTTACTGCCTTGGAGGCTGATGTACAATAGTTTCAAATGAGGTATTTAACGTTTTAGACACAAATTTATGGGCTTGATTAAATTTTTTATCTTACAATTGGCCATCTTCTGTAAAACTCCACCAACAAACTTTAAATTAAAAGACCGACAGCGTGAAAAACGACAGCATTTCTTAATTCTATTTTTTATAAAACTTTGTCTTAAACGCGCTGAATAAAATCGATGCAACCTTAGGAAAAAGACACGTACGACCCAAAAAAGAGAGATTCCTTCATGTAGCACCTGTTGCTTAATGATAACCTTTATATTATGTTTCGGAGTGGCGTTATGGGCTTCCAAAGTATCATAATGTTCATGGGCGCAATTTTATTTCACGAATAACTACTTTTGGGAGAGGAAATGGCACATTAACGCCACACATTGCAAAAAATGTATTATTGAAATTTATTTTATTATTTATTTTAAAACTGCAATTGATTTTAACAAATAGTTTTTTTTATAAGAAACGCAAAAATAATCGGTTTTTATTTAAAAATTTAATAGGATACCATTATTCGCATCAAATAATATTTCTATTTCCTCGCATATTAGCTAATGTTTTTCAATTTTGTTTTTTAAGAGGATGAAACCATAAATCAATGTCTGACTGCGATGAAAAACTGCAGCTTTTCGGACGCTCCCTTTTACATACATAAAATTCTCTGAGCTGAGAATCTCAAACAACATAGAAACAATTAAGATTCCGATAATCTCAGTCCTTTACAAACTTTAAATAACTTTATTGTATTAAAAGTAGTTGCAAGGAACCTCTGTAGACAATGTTAATTAACAAATGATAAAAACTGATTTCTTTGATTTGTATTTAACTAAAAATTTTATTATAACGTTGATATTTATTCAGTAAATATCAAAAATAGAACATCATTAAAAAATGTCAAAGTAGAAAGTACGTCTCAAAGAAAACGTAAAAGCAAAGAAAAAACAGTTCATAAATTGCTGAACTTTGAAACTGACAGATAATTCCCAATAAAGAAAGCTCCGGAATTAATGAGAATGTTTAAGAGAGATTCCGTCTAAATATTCATTATAGCATTCTGAATCTTTTTAAGTCTTGAAATATTCATTAATACACACAATTCGGGTTAGACGTCATTAAATTAATTACTAAACTTATTAATTTCCAAAAGTCAGCCTTTGCCTTTCATTGAGATCCGGAAACCTGTATCTGAAAAGTAGATTTGTATAAAACAGCAAGCTTTATAAATTAATTTTTTTCAATAAACTATTGTAAAAATAAATTGGATTTCTCTCTCCATCATATAAATAGGTCAGTGTATAACACGGAAATCAAATTAGTAAAACAAAAACCTATAGCTTATTTCAGCTTGTTCCAGACAGAGTTATTTACTGCTTCCACGTTTGCAACATGCTGAAAGAATACACTTTAATGGCAAAAACTTTGAAGTAATAGCTGAACTTTACGGTCATTTTTAAAGAGCTGGGAGGGCCACAAGAGATCAGTTTCGCCACATAGTAACTTAAGGGACGAATTTTGTTCTTTGTTTCAAATAGGTATCGGAGAAACTGTACAAAAGTCTTATAATCAATCTGATTCAATCTGAAAATCAGTTCCCGGACAAAATTAATTCTTACAATTTCAGATGACTGCAGCAGAGCACATACCTCATACTACTGAAAGTCTTTTCTATTTCCTCATGAGTGATAAACTCATTAAACACTCTTGCCTGTTTGAACCATTTATTAAGTTGAGGTACAGCGATGGTTTTATTCATGCCAGAAAAAAGAATAAATTGTTTGCGTAGCCCTTTTTCTACTTCGTTATTCATTACTGAGAATTTTGTCAAAAAATTGTTACGTCAAATTTGACTAAAACACTAAAACAAATCATTTGCTTTTGAATCTTGTGATTCTTTAATTAATGTTTGAAATTACTGTAATCTTCTTGTTGGGGTTGGGTACACCACATGTTAGCAATTTTCGCTCCAGTTCAACAATATAGATTTTATTCTTCTTGGAAAAATCAATTAGAAAATTTTCAAAATCCCCGTACTCAATCCGAGAACGACTAAAATATCCAGTGGAAAAATCAATGTAAAAATATCACTGACATTTACTTGAATTTATTGAAAATAGTTTCAGTGTCAGCAGTGGTAATTTTTTTATCGAATACTTCTGCCTGCTTAAACCATTTATTAATTTGATGGAGAGATATAGTCTTGTGTAAGCGTGAAAATAGCAAGAATTGATGTCTCAGGTTTCGGCGAAATTCGGTCATTCAGCTAAAAATTATTACAAGAATTTTGATTTTTTTTCATTTTAATTCAACTTAGCAACAGTAAAAAGCTTCTTGATTATTACAACGATTCATCGGTAATTTAAGAAAAGTGTCAAGATTTTTCTTATTAATCCTATTGTGTTATTTCAATAACAAAAGAAAGACAAAATGAGAAAAGGCACGCAATTCCTGGATTAGGAGAAAGGAAAAACAAATTTACTCTGTTATTTCCGGGAATGTTCTCATGTATAACAATGGCATTCGCTTTGTAATATACATTCCTAATTGTTTACCATTAATAGACAATTTTGGTTTCTTGATATCCACCATTAAAAGCCTACATAAACACTAAAGTCCAAGGATCCGGAAGTCGCCCACAGCTTAGTTTAGTTTACCACAGACAGGCCGAAAGGTTTGCTTTTAATAAAGTGTCTGCAAACAAACCCATACGAAACTTTGCTTTTAGCACGAAAGGTAGGCACAGTAAAATTATAGCAATTGTTCATGACAGTGATTGTCAAAATCTTGTTACTTTTCATCACCTAAAAATGCCCGGTTGTGGAAAAAATATTCAAAACCAATTTGAAGCTTTGACAAAAGTTGCTAATTCCCAAAAAATCACCCTAGAACAGATCAACAAGTGGCTCACTGATGCAAAACTGATGAATGAAAAAATCAAACCGGAAGACACCAAAGTGTGTTTCGATAAGTTTAAGTATATTTATAAACTTTATATAGGAATAAGCTGTAGGCGGAAATTGCAGATCTGAGACTATCGATTTTACAACTTTTCATAAATTTCTACATGAATTATCGGAACGCAAAGGAATTGCTATTGGTGAATTAGAGGAGAAACTTGCATCATGTATGTGAGCTCTTTGCAGTTTTGAAACTGTATGTAGTTATAATTTAATTGTGTACTTTTTAATAAAGATGTATGCTTTTAACAGGTATGCAGGTTGATAACAAAATAACGCATGCAATGAAAATGAAGTAATAGTGTTTGTAAGCGAACAAAGAAATTAATATTTAACTAAAATAAACTAATCACCACTTGATTATAAGACTTGTTTGTGTAACATTGTTTCGAATTTTCTGCTAGTATTTAATTTGTTGGCAGCGACTGAAGTATCAGACTTCAATTAAATAGAACGTTTTACTGAGAAACATCAGTGCTAGTAGAAATATTTATTATAAACTACTTCGTTACAATGCATAATGCTTACTATGTTTAGAAACTAAGAAAATCATCAGAAATAATTCCATACCCAACAATAAACAAACTGAATAATTACTTCTAGATTTTTGGAAAAATGTTGTTTGTCAACTCACTACTTTGCAAAATATATATTTATTTAATTTATTTGAATAAAATGTTCATTAAAATTAAATTGTGCAACATGACACTTCATTTACATCAGTGACAAGAAAAGTAATTTTGCTCAACGGTTTATTATTCATCTTGAGAAAACAACTCACAGCCAAGCAATCAAAAAAGTGTGTAAATTTCTGCACTTTAAACTAAAAAATAAGATGTGAAAAATCTCTTTGATCCTAGTTTTTTGACTTTACTGTCTTTACACAGAAACTTCTTGAAACGAATTACTGATACAAGGCTCATTGATTCGTGGCACCTACATCTCTGTAAAAGCTGTAACATTTTCAGCAAAGTCTTAAACCACAACTAAACTGTAAAGTAAATTAGATTTTATCAAATAAAAATATTGTAGATTATTATTTTAGTTGTAAAAAGACAGGTTAAACGATATTGTTTTCTCTTTGTCGACTACAATCGCGAACAACTATTTATCTTAAGATACATGGAAATTAGTAAGTAGATAAGCAGATTAAACCTAATACCTCATCATTCTGTGTTGAGTTAATTGACCACAAGTCTAGTCCAGAAATACAAATATGGTCTAAATGGAATGTAAGATTCCACAATTGAATCCATGTTAAAATCTGCTAGAAATATAAGCTTGAAGCTCTCTTCGATAAAATATTCTTGAAATGAGGTTTATGGGTAAGAGCGTACGTGAGGTCGCGCCTCCAGTGGTATCATAGAGTACTTGGCAATAATGGACGTCACGCTTCTGAAATATCGCTACTACATTTCTACGACGAGTATAGAAAGCCCGGATCAAATAAACTAATAATTTAATGATTATTTCCTTCTGTGTGGCATATGCGTTGAATTTCCAAGCGGCGCTGTTCTTTTTGATTACACGAATATTAATTTTAGATAGAACCGTCAAAGAATAAATGGAAGGACTCCTTTGAAAAAGAATTTAATAACCTTCCCGGTAAAGCTTTTAACATCCACTAACGAAACAAACTCGAATTTTAACAAATCTTACCCCATGCGTAAATGAAATATGTCAGATATGTTAACTTGTAATTTCAAAATAGTAAAATTTTAAATTTCAATTAAAATACCTCCGTCTACCCCCCTGCAAATAGTTTATTTTTGCTTATTCTTCCGATTTATTTTTCCAACGTATTGCATTTTTCCTTCGTCGGAGATCATAAATAGCATGTAAAATTTGATGTTAAGTTGATGTTTTATTTCATAAACTTAAATTGGGCTATATATCTTGAGAAACAGACACATAACAAAATATAATATTATACAAAATGTAAGAAACTTGGAAACTTTGATCTAGAATAAAGTTACTATTCATTAAAATAATAAATTGTAATGCAAAATCTGATTTTGAAACAAATAAACTGACAAGTAGTAATAGTAATAGCACTAACTCTCGTAGTAGGTATTCGACTGAGAAATTTTTCGGAATCATTCCGACGGAATGTGTTTGCGGCTTAAGAGAACTAATTTTTCAGAATAAAAATAAGAACTGAATGATAATAATAGTTATCATGTTTCAAAAGAATAAACTTAACGATTTTAATCCCAAGAATGTAGGTAATGTCATAAGCGACCAAAAAGAACTGAGGGTAGTTTCATTCGAAGGATTAACGATCTTTATTCTAGAGATGTATACGAAACGTTCCTCGCAATTATTAAGAAAATGATAAATTTGTCAGGTAATTTCAAATATTTTGTCAAAATATTCAAAACATTCAATTGCAATTTTAAGAGTTAAAATCGGTATCAAGGAGTTTGTTTATGGCAATAAAACACTCAAAAGATTCAATTCATTCGATTCCAGTTCATTTTAAGAGTAAAAATCGATATTTCATTAATTTTATTCCTGAGAGAATAAAGTACCAGATTATTAGTCAAAAATGAAGAACTAAAGCTTCACTTTATTCCATGTTGGAAGAAAAAATAATGTAATTTTGCGGAATATTCGTATATTATTAAAAATATTAAATATTAAACGATTCGTTTGTAAAGTGGCGTAAAACCTGTTGGAAAGAAAATTGTGATAGAGCCGTAAAATTAGCCCTTACAAATTAATGTCGCAATTACATAGCGAAAAGAAGCAATAAGCTAGTTATGCATAAAATTACCACTGAGTTCTCAAATAGAATAAGAATGACGACGAGGACGTTTCATTGAAATTAAAACATTATTAGCAAGATTATCAGAAGTAATCAGGAGTTCTCGTCCTTCCGAACTTTGTCATTTTTCTTCGTCGAAATTCTATTAAAAGTGCACAAGTTTAAGAATTGTTAAAAGATTTGATTTGATACAATGAATTTATAAATTAGACACTAGAAGTTTCTTTAAAAACATATTTTATCGGTAAACTCCGTTGAATTTTTGTCAGCAAAGTTTTCCTCCATTGTTCCCACTCGAGATTTTCGTGAAACCTTCCTTGTCCTTGTTATAAACTCGGATACGCTAAGAACCCACAATTTCTTGCTAGTTTATTTCCAATTACTAGACAACTTTTACCGAATTTCCTTTAAAAGATCGAGAAGACTTATCATTTAATTTTTAATTACTCTAACAAAATTCTCAATGCACAATCAAAAGCAATTTCTTTTCTAAAATTTTATTTCGACTCGACTCTCAGGATATATATTTTATATCGCATTTGTGCATCAAAGACGTTGTGTAAAGAGCCTCTCACAAATTTATATTTTCGAATTGAAATATATTTGGCGAAGGCACGAATCGATAAACAAAAATGGTGATGGAAGTTCCGCGAAAAGCGCGTTATGCTTCATCGTACAAATCGCGTAATAAAGTATTTCCGAATTTGAACGATAGTTCGTTTCCATCTTAAACCGACAAATAAGTGGAAACGTTCTGTTGTCGATTTTTCAGAGCTGAATCTTGTGATTCTTGCATTCAGAGCTACAATCATTTTCAGTTGACTGCCAATGTGGTTGTAATTTATTTAATGATTAAAATCAGTCCTTTGAAACATAAGACGAATTTCCATCTACCTAATTTTGACGAGGTGAATAAGATGCGGGTCATTGGGGGTATTTCGTCCCGTTTGAGCTAACTCTGAGGGAAATTGTTTTCATATACGAGTAGCTTTTATAATCCATATTTTGCAATGAATTCAGATGTCTTTTCACTAGCTAAGCTTATTCTAAAGCTCATATCAAGCCTCATTTATCCACCTACACTAACGAATTTTTTTACAACATTCAGGAAATAAAAACCTATATTTAACAACAAAATTTTTTTTTGGGAACTTTCAGTATATTTCATTTATTGCTCTCCGAATTTTTATTCGTTGATTGTGAAAATTTTATAGCGGTGTATATCGATAATGGAGCGTGTATGCCTGTGGGAACATCGTAGGTGTATCACTGCAGTGACAGTGATCTAATTAAGGGATTCCCCTTAGGAAATGTGTCTCGCTGTAACTGCAAGTAAGGCCATGTTATATTGCATAATTGGACTGAAAACAAATAGAATTGTGTAATACTGAAAACTAATACTACACTTTTATGTCAATTTTACAACTTTGAACATTTTGACATTGTCTGCGTAACCCATTCTACTAGAACGAAAGTAGGTATTAGGTATGTGTTTAATGTTCGTTTAAAAAAGTTTTATTTAATCTCCAGTTGGCGAATGTAAAAATTCGCATTGATTGATTAAACAAACTAAAGCGGACAGAGCTAAATTAAATTTGGTGCAAAAATACGCGAGTTTTCGATTATGTGGCAGCGGGTTAAATTTCTTGTTTCAAATTTAGTTGGGCGTATTGGAAAAAACTAATATTTCTGAAATTCGTTTGTCCTTTCTTGGCTTTTATTGAATCGGAAATATCAGTTTAAGCCGATGTTATCCTTTTACACTTTTCGAGGTTCTTTACACTTTTAAATCTAATCTGTTCCAATATTTTTTTCAGAGGCTAATACGTAGCTTAAAACAGTTATATTTCCCGTGTGACTTTTAATTAAACTTGCTACTAATAGATTAAAGTTACTTGAAATACAAAGTTACTAGAGAAAGTTTAATTCGAGTATAAGAGAAACAGAAAGTTTGTACTTAAATAAAATTAATTAAGTTTCAATTTGCGTTATTTTGTTGTGTTCACTTCAGACACACAGCCATGAGAAAATGTTAGAAACCTGGTAGATTTTCTTGTTCTTATTGTTTTTTACCCCTTCGTCACAATGAAGGGAAAAGCCCGGCGGTTTAAGAGGGTCATTCTTTCTTGCTCACTTGAGAGTCTTTTATATTATTAGATTGACTCACTTTTTTGTTATACAACATGCTTAAGGCACATTCACACAATTTACGCGCTGTTCGAGATAAAGTGGGTGATTAATCTAAACACTAAAACACACAATATCGTGCGCTGTGCAACATCAACAATTTCTTGCTTCTACAATACCTATTAATTATAATTAGGTACTCGTCTAAATCATCAAAAATTTATTTTAAAAATAACTTATAATGGTAGATTGCGGTTTCCACTCCGAGTTAGTCAAATTAATTAATCTATGAAACAGTTGCATTATTTGTACCAGTGAATGCACCCTTCAATATGCAAATGGAAATTCGCTGTTTGACACGGTTTAATAATTTCATGATAAAATATCAATAATATAATAATTTCAATTAAGGTACCCCAGAGAGCGAGAGTAGGTAATATTTCCAATTTAGTTAAGTAAAGGACCTAAACTTGTGAGATATTTTTGGCAACAATCTGAATTAAAGGACTTGAAGCTAAAAGCTCTAGCTGTCTACGTTAAAAGCCCGAGTCGACGTTTTGTGTCAGTCTACACGGTGCAATTTCCACTAACTTATTAAGAAGAAAATAAGATGAAAATGAAGTTCGTCAGCTGTAAAAAAAATCGGCAATATCAAAATTTTACGACTTGCAGAAGTATGAAGTAATAATAAGATTAATGAGGTATTCCTGTGCGTTGTACCTAAATACAAGCATAAAACCGGAGTGAGGCAACGGCGTGTCGCGATGCAGGATAATGGAGTCTGCCATTGGAACAACCCTTGCAGTTGGGGTTGTTGGCGGGTATTAAGATAGATTAACCCTTGTCGACTTGAATGAAGGCAGGACACTGACCAGTCGATTAGACCAATCATCATAAACGAAGCGATTTCTTTCAGACCCGGACTTTACTCTCAGACGACGATTCCGGGCAAATCGAATTACATGTAGATCAAGCCACAAATCAATTTTTGCTCGTAAATGTACAGAATGCATAAATAATAAAGCTTGAAAACTGCTTAGATTATTCATTAAGTCTATAGGGTGGATTTAATTTAGTTAACATGAAACATCAAAATTTAACACGTTGCTAATTACAAAGTTTGGTAATTTTATTAAAAAGTTAACGATTTTTCAATTCACGGAATATATGATAAGGAGAGAAGTTATTTAGTAAAATAAACTGCCTATTCTGATTAATTGAACTGGAATTATAAAACAACAATTTATCACTCGACCTGCCATTTTAGTTATTATTTTTGTTACGACATTTATTGATATGTTGAATTGTATCATACGCAAATATCACAAATCACAGCTCAGCAATCTGATGTGTTTATACAAAATAAATCATTTAAAAAATAAATTTAGGTGAAATTTTATTTGTTGTCAAAATATTTTAATTATAATCATAAAGTATAAATCTTAAAAACAACAATAACCCCTTTATAAGTTTTAGACGCTTTCTTGCTGAAGTAATTTTTTATGTCCTAAAAGTTGCTGGTTTAATGTTAAAACAACATAACACAATTTTTAATATTAATACAAAATTAAATAAACCTACGGGGTACTAATCTGAATTCTGCTTTGATGATAATGACTTCATTAGCTTAAGACAATTAATAAATTAAAAACGCCAAGTTGATTCATCTTCTTAAAAAAAGACAGTACTCATAAAAATCCGGATAACTGTTTACTTTAATTATGGATCGATTATGAATAAGCAATAAGGAGGAAGTGGTTATAGAGAAATTGTGTGTAATATTGCCAATACTGCGCCATTACAATATTAATTAGAACAATTTGGAATTATCTCGCACTGCTACTCACAAGGACGACAGCTATGTTCATATAAATAGAAGTACTTTAAATTTAAATATGACGTCATCAAAAAGGATAAAATTATTAGGACGCAGACAGACTCCTCCCCGTTCCTGCATGTTTAACCTATCACCTGACGTACGAATTAAATTTGGCATAGATTTCGTTGTGTTGATTCAGCAAAACAAAGAACTGATCCGCCATTATAAGTGTATGCAAAAGACACTATTGTGAGAAAGACGCAGAAATGCATTTCGGATCAGGTTTTGAAAGCAGCTCTATAACATGTCTGTGTGTTTAACTTAAAAGTATTGTAACAGAGTATTGGAGCGAAAAAGATGTAGGGGAAAGAAATTGAAAAGAGTCGTCTCGCTGAAGAATCGAATACTTGCTGAAACCACCCCGGTGAGATTATTGCAGTGTTAGGACTGTAAAATTTCCTTTCTCGCCTTTTCATGCACACAAAACTGGTTTAGCACGCTTGTTTCTTTATTATCGTTTAGTTCTGCAAACGTTGATCGCAAATTTTCAATCAAGCGCAAACTTGTAAACTTCTTTAGGCTATAACACCAAATTCAACTTAACATACTTTCAATTTCAACTAGGTTTTAAGCTCAACTTATCATAACATATCTAAGATGATCTGCCGAGACTTTCGCCGGATTTTCTTATCCTGTTTTCTTCAGAATAGCTTTATTGCGGATTGCTTTATCCGGAACATAAGAAGCTTAACACAAGAATCAATAGCAGCTGGAATTAATTTTAAGAAAAAACTTCTATGTTCAAAATTACTATGAAATTGTTTATTAACTTTGAGAATGCATGCAATATAATACTAACTTTACAAGTCTCATAACAAATTCTCTTATTTCTGGAAAATTACAAGCCCCATCTGCAATTCCAGCTTAGACGGTTGACATATCTTCGTAAAGGAGTCGTTCGTTCGTAATTAAGGAGGTAATACGTAATTAAAGGTGATGGTAGGCTGACACAAAGTAAATTAGTGAGGCATGAAGCATGATTATAATAGTGCAATAATTTGGAAATTTAATCTATAGACAGAAGGGGAGTCCGGGTACCCGGAGTGAAGCGCGTAATAATTGATTTTTAATGGTTGAATAGGAATTGTAACACTCAATGAAGAGCAACGTCTTTAATAAAACTGTCACGTTTTTATTCAAATATAGAGCGTTATTTTGATTCGCAATCAAATTAATAAGCTTGGCAGTGGGAAATTTAAAAAAAAAACTAGCAGGAGTAGCAGACGAGACAGCAAAACTAATTAATTGTCTTGAATAGTTCCTAAATCCTTTTGAGTTTACAAAAGCGAAATTTTGCATTAAAACTTTTGTTTCTTAATCAATTTAAAACACATCGATCAGAAGAAAGTTTAGTAAACGCAATTAGGGGCAAGCAGCCATAAGGGATTTTTAATGGGGATGAAATTAAACTGGGGAAAATATGTAGAAAATATAACCGTCAGGTTTTACGTAAATTTATGAATAATTCAACGTTTGGCATTAAGTAACATTTAATTATTTCGCGTTTCTAAATTTCCAAATAAATTGAAATGAAAAGGGATTATGGCAATTTCAGTAAACAAGTTTGTTTTGTTTGAGTTCACTCCGTAAAGCGCTTAGGTTAATAATATTCACTGTTTAAAAATCCGCCACATTTCCATTTTTCATACCTAATAACAAAATAATTCATCTCGGCGCCGAAATAAAACTGAGAATGTTTTCCTCATTTTCATTAAATTCTGGTAAAAATGATTGATTGTTTCGACTATTGGCTCAATAATCACAGTCGCTCGTAAAGGCAATTTAGTTTATGTTAATTACTTTCAATTGCCTGGGGTGAGATAGGAGAATTTGTGTTTCAAATCCTTCCACGCTTTAGGAAACATTAGATTTCATTATTAAATTCCCTTATAATAACAGCAGACTTGTGGCAGTTTTCTGCCTCATTATTTAGCGATGCGGTCTTTAATGTTCGATTTGGGGCTTTATAAATCCCGTCCTGCTGTAAAATTAGTCGCAGGCAGCTGCAGGTGATGCGTTTGCGGAATGCCAAATTATTCGCGTGCACTTGTTCATTAAAATCATTACGTTTTATTTTCGATCGATTTAAGTCTAGGGGTCACAACTGAAATAATTTCAATCACAGACTCTTCTAATCGATGAAAATGTGTTATGCAACGTTTTTCCGACAGCTGTGACAGCTGTAACACGCATTTATACTTCAGATGGGCTTAGAAACCTGTCTAGGGTAGAGATACCTCCATACATTACCTGCATTATTTATACTTTTCTGCCGCCACGTCAGTTGGTCTTAACTGTATGAATAATTGTTTTGTTCTTCAGGGGACAACGAACCTTTGCAAAATGTAATAACAATTGGATTTTCGTTTTTTTTTGTGCAAATTCAGTTAATCATTAATCAAAGTTAAGCATTACACCTGCCATTTATTATTAATCGATCATCAGCAACGAATCCAATAGCGTGCTTAACCATGCGAAGAGTCTACTCAAGGAAAGAATCTTGGCGTTTTCCTTGCATACATCATTTTCTGTGTTCGTTCCAATATTTTATGGAACTTTTGTGCTGAACAAAAGACTGCAACTTGAAAAACTCTTTGATCTTTTCCAATTTTCTGCAGTCCGAGAGCCGAATTTATTATCCCAAAATATAATTTCGCCAAAAATATTTGCTATTCAAATTCATTAATCCTATTATAAATAAAAATTAACATTTTCATGTTACAATACACTAAAATGCTGTTAAATATTTTTGCGACTGATTTTAATTGTTTTCTTTGTGCAGTAGTTTTCGTGTTTTGTCAAAACATGTTAAAAACCGTCTGGCCCTGGCAGCAAAATTAACGATCAAAAATGGATTTGAGAATGTAAATTAATCATTTTAATCAAAATGTAAAACATTTTGCTGTAATAATCACTATTTGAACTGCCACAAGCCTCATATAAATACTACTTTTTTGTTACCATGTTGTGTAAATCTAGTACTATATTACAAATAAAGTCATACTCCCATTTTACGATGTTAATAACAAAATGCATTAATTCCTATTGCAGGATTTATTACATTGCATGCTTTACTACGAGGAATAAAAAGTGGCTACTTGTAATAAGAACAATTACATCAACAATTACAACTGATATTTAAAAATAAAAATAATGTCTTTGCTCTAAAATATGATTTCCAAGAAAAATGAATATCAAAAATGAAAAAAATTAGACATTTATAAACATAGAGTAATAAATACAAGTTTTATATACAAAAAATTGCTGCTTAAATTAAGTTGATAAAAATTGAACGATTTCATTTAGAAAAAAATTATATCCTCTGCATTGAGAACGTCGCAAATATGCGATTTATACCTTGTAATAATTTAATTGGGGCACCTTTTATTATACACCCAAAGTTCGTTAAATTAAAAATAGTTCCAAAGTCTGTTGATCTTGTTTATTGTTATTTATTTTATTACACAAACTATAGTACGAATAAGTTATTTGTAACTCAAAATTCATGTACTAATCCACAAATCCAGTCTTTAATCTCCATTAATATGATCTGAATCCAAACATCCCTCAGCTTCCAGGTCAGAGCATAAGGATACACATTTACTGATAATTTTAGGAGAGATCCACGTACTCCTCGTGCATTTTAAATTTATGTAATATACATAATTTTAGAATTGTTGTAAAAAATTGCCTTTACACAATATGAAAGCTTTACTTTTTAATAAATAGCCGTATGAATTCGTATTAATTTGGAATAATGTACGAGCTATGTCATAATTTCAACCCTCACGCTGAATTGATCCCACTCTCGATATTTTCACACCCTTTCACCCCTACATATGTCATTAAAGTTGATGTTATCATTGCTCGTCTGTTTTTGTGCTAACAATGTTGTAGATCGTTTAAAAGTGCGTCAATTCGTTTTGAGTGTGCACGCATCGTCCTTAAGTGTCAAATAAGTAGGTACGGTGTCTCTCGAGGGTAGAATAATCCTTGGAAGGAGTTAATGTAGCAACGGGGGAGGAAACAAGCGACCGTGCGGAAGTCATTCGTATCGGACTCGCATAAATCAATAACCCGCAGCGACGAACGGCCGATAACTGAACTAAATGTGCGCCTGCCTAACAGAATAATAATCATGTTTCTTCTAATATTGCAGACGTTTCGGCGCGAGAAATCGATTCGTAAATGAAACGGTCGGTTATTTGTTAGTTGGCGACACTTCGGGAAATGACAGATTCTTATCGGTCACGATTCTTCGCAGATTTTCAATTTTCCCCAAGGAATTCCCATTTTCGTTACATTGTTTGAGTTCGTTTTTATCGGTCGTCCGTCGAGATGTCTACGTGCAAATTTAATATCTTTTCAATGAACTAAGCTACGTTTCTAAATTGACATAAAGCAGTATTCCCAAACACTACTAACTATTAACTCATGCATACCATTCCGGGCCACCGAGGATTTCCAATAAGTCGATTACCTGCAACAGAATTGTTTATATTATAAACACCACAAAGTTTCTTACACTACATATTGGTGTATAATAATAATAAGTATATTAAAAAAATTCAGCACAAAGTTTTTGCCTCTGTCTCTAAAACTCTACATTTGAATCAAAAACAAAGGCAACGATTCACTTCAAAGTTTACCAAAACACAGTAATATGCTTAATTGTGTTCTGCGCTTTACTGAGCAAAGGTTTGAAACTGGGTTAAGAAAACTCTAAACGACACCACACACAGACAGTTAACTGAAGAAAATAAACAAATAATTTTTAAAAATAATAAATAAATAATAATAAAAAAGTAATAAATAAAATAATCATCCACTTGTGTGTATCGAAAACATTTGTTTGTAGTCTAGTCAATAAACGCTCAAAAAGAGGTTATACTACATGTAAAACAATTATGGCCAGGAACAACTCTCTGAAAAAACATTTTTTTAAATAACTACTTTCGTTACATTTTTTAATTGATCTGAAGTCGCAAGTGATTGGCTTCTCATATTATTATTACGACCGACCTTAAACGGGTCAATCATAACGCTTTCAACATTGAAACAAATAGAACATTTTGTTCAAAATAATAATGCAATATCTTTGAAACTAAACAAAACAAGCAATAGAAACCAAATTGTAAAATAAAACTACAATTGTGCTAAAGATGTTCAAATTGTCTTCTATCATTTTGTAAACACATTTCAAGTCTGGTCATAAACGACTTCTGTCACACGAATTCTGTTTTTCAATTCTTTTTTCTTTAGTTTTCTTTTACAGCAATCCTTACGTTAGTTTAATTTTTAGAGAGTGCAATGTTTGCTAGCCAATGTCTGCAAATCCCCAAAAAAAATTTTTTCAAAACACGCACTGTTTTCTGAATAGAGAAAAAAGCACTTTTTTGAGACTCTCCTGAGCCTCACTCACCTCGCAAAACTGGAAACTTTTAAAAACCCAACTGCATCCCTGAAGTCAAAAATGCTGTTCCCGACCACACATTCTATAAAACATACCTCACAAATTTCGTTAAACAAAGTATTTTTTATAATTAACAAAACCTTTAATGACTATCCTTTAGACACTAATAAAAACTAAACATCAGTTTGCATTAAATTAAATCATGGATTCAGATACCAAAAATATTTTTATACTTAGAAATATTTAATCACACTGAGAAAGAATAGATGTCCTACATTTATACATCAATAAAAATGTCCACCACATGAATGAATCTAATAAAAAACAGAGTCTAAAACTCTCTTTTAAGTGTCTGAATTATTTGTTTCTAAATTCAAGTGACTACTTAAAATGTAAGAATTGTGGCAATCTTCCGCTAAAAAAAAATGCGCGTAAAAAAGTCAAATATTAGACACAAATCAAAGATTACAAATGAAAAACAATGGTCGTATTATACACCACATTCAAAAATATCCCGGTCAGTCTTTCATCTTTTAAATAAGCTTTTCGAAATACAGTAAATAGAAAGACATGCAATGTTTGCTTTAGACAGAATTTTTATATACCTTTGTTAACGCTTTATTCGTATTTTAAATAAATACTGTCATATTTTGTTCTTTTTCTCCAAACGTTTTTTTTAAATAGATTTTAAATAATTTTTAATTAATCCAAATAATTAAATTAATTGCGTTAAATTCAGATAATTAAGTTTAATAAATCTTTTAAAAAATAACAGACATTTGATAAATTGCTCGTTAATCAAACCAACTAAATGCTTAATAAAAAGAAAATAAATAAATAAAATCCAGCAACTTTTATTCCCAGATAAAATTATTTTCTTTTGAGAATCGTCCATAAAATTTTTCATTAGTCTCTAAGAAGTCTGTGTGTGAAATACCTTTAGTTCTTTACTTCTTTGTACATAAGAAAATAATAATACTAACCGTTGGTAAAGCATATCGCATTTCCTTAGGGGAGCCATATCTATTCGTAATAATCACGTTCATTTTCTATGTTTTCACTGTATTGCCTTTGAGCAAAGAAGAATCTTAATAAAGGTAATACTGCGCACACAAGAGCAAATTGAATATACCTACCTAAAATATTAAAATTAATTTATAAAATTTTTCAATTTTTTTCTATTTATTTAATTAAAAACCTGTTTTGTTTGGTATGTCAGCGAGAACAAAGCTCGGATATTTAAATTTCATATATCTTGGTACAATAGGCACCCATGTGCGAAATTTCCGAGGCCTTAAAATGACACAGAGCAAAAATTATGACAGCATTTAATGTCAGCAGGTGTTCCCCTAGTAATCAGACTTAGGTCTCCTTAATTAGTTTACCAAGAAATTTAAGACGAAATTAAGATTTCCTACAATGAGGAACCTTCCGTTTTTCTAAATTAAATCCAGTCGTAATTCAGCAACAAACGGAACTTTCCAAGATATTAAAAATTACCCATCCAAGTCTCCACAAATGAGATCAGACAACCCGGTCTATACCAAGTGGGAACAAAGTAATCTCTTTAAGTAGCGAGATTTGATTGATTGGATGTGTACAAGGGATTCGGCCCAGCAGTTTGAAACTTTATCGGTACTTTTCCTAATGGCAGGATCAGTTAGTGAAAATAAAAGTTGCATGGAGGTGCTATGCAATACGCATTGACGAGGTGTGTTTAATTGGCGTAAAGAATTAATTCAAATTACTTTATTAATGAGCATTGGTTGAGTGAATATTCTAATTGACGTTCAAATTTCGGTCGCAATGCAACAGCCCGAAAACATCGTATTAGGAGATTTTATACGTTTCCACTGGAGTAATTTTCATATTATTTAATAAAAGAAAATGTAAACACACAACGATGAGACATTTATTGGATAATGTTTATTTTATAATATACGTACTTACATAAGGCAATCTACCTAATGGTATTACAGCAATAGATTGCTTGCTATTGTTCGTTTTCGACCCCAAATTAACGAATTTAACAAAACAAAAACAAAAACAAAAGGTAGGTTTCCCCAATATGCTGTATATACTTACCTGTATATACTCATTTCTACTTTTTTACATTTTTTACACTTTATTGACTAATATACAATAAGTCTGTCTAAATAATATTTCAAAAAAACATACAGGATGCGCCAGAACTCACGCCCCAAAAAAATTTCAAGTAAGATAAGATACCAGAAACATGGAAAAATGTTTAAAAAATTCTATCTGTCAAATAATTTTGAGGTTCATTTTTTGACATTTTACATTTTTTATGTTTATTTAATGATACTGATAATCTTGTACCTATATGTTTTTTTTACAATTATTTAGTAAAGGTACAAAAGTTTTGCCAATAAAAGCCACAAATAACATTGAACAGACTTACAATTTAGGATGTATCCTAAGCTGTAGCTTCCTTGTTTCTTCTTCTTATAGCCTGTAGCAAAAAAACTTAGAAAATTATTTTTACAACAGAAATAAATAGAGTCAAAGTACAAAATTTAAAGTCTCATAACTTCGAAATTTTTTTAGATAACAATTTTTTCCATGTTCCTGGTGGCGTTTTGTGTGGCATTTTTCTCTACGGTGCGAGTTCTGGCCTAACCCTATATCTACCAAATTTTTTTAATTTAATGCGTCTATTGGAATACTTTTTATAGACGTTGTTATAAACACACAAAGTGCAAAATATTTATGGATTTATAGTTAGTTATAGGCTGGTTATTGAGTTATTAGTAAATAACTTGTTTTTAATTACGATTTTAATTTTAGTAAAATGTAGTTGCTGTTTTATGATTAATGAAATGTAAAAACCACATTACTAATTCTGCTCTGTGATGTTTTAGTTATGAAATATTGGATAAAGTTAGAAATATTTGTTAAAATTAAGTTTCATCTTAAAAACTCTTCCATTAGCAGATTGTACTTTTTCATTTAATTATTAAGCTAGTTTCATCATCCCTTAATGGGTCATTATTGTTAGATGGCGCATAACATTGATTACGGAAATATACCTAACACATGACGAGGAGTAGGTACACTGCAGGTGCACACAATAACAACATAACTGTACATTATTATACTTTTATAGCACAAACGAAGTGAAAAATTCCATTAAGAATCCCGACAAAATTTAAAATCCCGGCTAGAAAAAGGTTATTATAGGATTTTTACCCAAAACAAAAATGTGTTAAACCCGTTAAAACGGAACTGGTGTTAATATAAGAGACCTACTGAATGCTTAAAAGCACATTTACGTAAATTTATTTATCCGTCGTTGAGTTTCTAACTGTTTTAGGGTAATAATAGTTAACAGGAAAATGGAAGTATCGACTATTATTTTGCTTTTTAATGTTTTTGGTATAAACTATAAGTGTAAAATTTCAGAACATGCTGGCTCTAGAATAATAAATTAAATTCCAAACTTTATAGTGCGCAAGCTTATTTCAGTTCAGTGTTATTACCTGCGAGAGATAATTTGTTTGATAAAATTTCAGGAGCTTCCGGGAATATGATTTAGTTTATTGCTGAAAGCATAGCAGAGTTAAAAAGCGTTTTTTATTTCGTTCGCACAAACCGCACAAACAAGTATAATGATGTTTTTTGAGTGTGTATTGGGAAAATTCGAAGGAAATTTTGTTACATTTACATGTATCTGAATGTAAATGAAAAGGTAAGCAACGTGTGTACAGTGAATTTGTAGTACATGAAGCAGAATCGAATATAGCGCATGAACAATTTATTGGGTAAATATTTCTCTCGACAATGCACAGTAAAGGATTAAATTTCACACAAAGCTTACATTATGAATAACATAATCTATTTAAACGTCGGGGTGCATAAAAGCTCAAATGTGAAGTAACACCGGAGTTGTGTTGTGTGCGTCTGTCTGCGACGAGTGTAGATAGAGTGTCGCAGCTTAATTTAATTTCAGTCGAGATTTAACACAAAGACCAGAGCTTTGAAATCATCAGCGACCCGTTTAGAGTCACTAAAGATAACCGCATCGAGCCATTTACATTTTGATGAGTTCGAAGTTTCTTTTGTCTCTGTGTTTGCACCAAGTTCCATATTGAGGCGTCGATATTCGTATTGAAATTGGCTTAAGTTTGAATTCGCTTTCGTAACGGTGCTCCATTATTGCCAAACGTCGTATTCGCATAACTTTTGACGTTTCAAAGGACCATATTTGATGTCTCAAAATCGACTTTTGCGATCTCCCGCGACGACTTCTTTCCAACGGCCAAATTGGAAAAAATTTATCTTGTTTAACCGACGCGCCACCGGAGCAAACTCGCCCTAAATTAATTGTTATAAAAGTTTAATGGCTCTGAGCCCCAAGTCGCACCGCTCGCCGAAAGTAAACTCCTTTAGACTTGCAAATTGAAAGAATCATTACCCTGCTCGATGCCACTTTTTTACATAAATCAACGACTTATTATCCCCGTCACAGGTGATTAAGTAGCCTTCCCCAATCCACTTATAACAAAAAACTTAAACATTACTTTCTGTATGGTTAATTCTAGTTTTTATTCATCAACAGGTTTTAGTTTTAATTATTTCAACCGTGAAATTAAAAGTGGTAAAGTTTCTTGAAAAACTCCCAAATGTACTCCCAACTTTTTTCTGAGATCCAACCTAGTAATGCCTATAAAATATTTTCATTTTGTGCTAATTTGTAACAAACACAGTAACCAAAAATAATCAGTGAAAACGCAGAATGGACTTACAGTTTTACTAGTTTTTAGCCAATGTCTACATTTTTTCTTTTCTAACATCAAATTGAGAAGGGAAAACTGTATGACGTGGCAAAATAGAACAAAAAAACGTAAAGCCCGTATAAAAGTCTTTACCCACTCAAATTTGTTATAATTTTGTTGTTTATCTACTTAAGAATTTGTTAAACTCGTGTTTACCTCACTAAGCCGACAGCTTCTTACAGTTTCCAAGCAAGAAAATTAACACAAAGTCTTGAATTTCTACAATGAATTAAGGATGTCACTTCAGCTCATTAAATTGCTCGTTAAAGTCGTGATGTATCTTTTATGCACTGATAGTTTCGTTGTAGAAATTCTTAGGTAAATATATGATGTATCATCTAATTCTAATGTAACATTTGATATAAGAAAATGAAAAGTTAACTCTAGAATGTTTAATTAGCTTCATTTATTTTATTCAAAGCAACTCTTTTTACTTTGTAAAGGAAATGCGTTGCTGCATCAGTTATTCATTTAAGTCCATAGAGAATTACAATGGACTTTTCTTCTTGAAAACAAAGTCAAACTACAAATAATCAAAAAAATATATTTTTTCCAAATTGTTGAAACTTGCAACTTAATTATTGTGAGCCTTTGGGGTTGCCTTGTAGACATTTACAAAACATTTGCCTTTGGTCACCTCTTCGAAAAGTTTCACTTTAAATAAATAAAACTGTTTGAGAATAATTTACTAGCGGAAGTGTTCATACATAATTTACCGCAAATACTTTCGCAAGTTTAGGTAAGTTACAACGACAGACATCACAATGGATTCTAAGATCTTTGAAAAAGATAAATGACCAGCAATTCGTCCATCTAACAAATGGATTACACTACTGGAAACTTTTTCACAAACACTCATTTTACGATAGCCGGGCTAAAATAGATCAATAAGGATAAAACATTTTTGGATGAAATTAATTGTAGTTATTATTATAAGAGAACAATCAACTCTAGGCAGAAGCCAGAAGGTATTCCGACGTTATTACATTTAAACCATTTCAATGAGAGGAAATTCTTGATCTCAGTATCTGTTTGTGACGCATCTCTCTAATGGTCTATTGAATACACTCCCGCCATTTCAAGATAAGGATACAAGGCGATACAACAACATAAGATTTATCGGTATAGCAGACTGACAACGTTCTCATCACAGTCGAATTGCTACTGTCAACACAACTAATAACATCACATCTGCCGTACAAAAGATCTAAACGTCATTCCAGAACGATATCGTCTAAATTTAGTACGATATAAAGCATCCAACACAAAAGAAAAAATAATGCTTCTTGCCATTAAATAAGTCGATCATATTAATAGACAATTCAAAAGATTTCTCAAAATAAATGCTAACGAAGAAAACATTGTTTTGTGATTAACGAAAAGTTGTTCGCTAGTAGCTTAAAGTGAAGTTAGAAAGCGCCAATGTCGCTCCAAGCACCACAATGTTTTGTCAATGTTGTGGCGCTGACTAGAACGAAAACTTTTTCAGCGAAACAAAATGCACACTCCCTATCCTTTACAAAGTTTCTTTTATCAGGACATTAATTTGATTGTCCATTTTTCTAATTGTTTCGCACGGTGAATACGAACCGAGGAAAAGCTCAGCTTTTGCATCATTACCCTGTGCTCTGTAGTCCTTTGAATTAAATTCAAATCTGGCTTTTTGTCCACTGACTAACTGCATAATATTCACAAACTGTCTTAAAAAAATCTGATTGATGCAATATATTAACTTTTTTCTTAATCGATCCTTAAGTAACCCCGAGCCAAATTTACTCTAAAAACGGTTATACAATAACTGTAAACAAATACCAATGTTCAGTCCCTTAAAACAACTCGATTTACTGGTCAGGTTTTACAACCAACAAACATAATTACAAACAAGGTCAAACCACCATGTAGGTGTTAAATAGAACGACTCAAACACCTGCGAGAGTAGAAACTGAAGCATCCTCAACTCCATTCATACGAATTTAATCCGAATTGTAGTGGAAGCTCACTAGATCTGCTCTAATGACATTAAAGCTGCAGTATCTAAGTCTTATGGTCTAGTTATAATTTTTCCTCTAAACTAATTCAACAATTTACATTTCGAGCCCTGAAATTGATCTTGAAGAAGCAAAATCTCAAGTGCACACATTAAAATAATACAACAATAAATGTAAGGAATTTCTGGTATTATATAAAATTTTCTGACGTTCCAGTAATAATAGACGTGAATGTTGGAGTTTAATATCGTAAAGTGCATGAACAAAAATTTTGGCAAAAACGTCGCCGAGTATGAAATTGATGATAAGAAAAATACGTTAAGGCCAATTTAAATAAGTGCACCGAAATATAGAATATTAACGTACACAACATGAGATAAAATTTGATATTTGAGAAGTGAAATTTTCTTGTATTGAGCTGGCTTTCAGGTGAACGCAATATTAATTTTATTGTCGTATAAAATATCGCATTGTGAAAATTCCATATTTATTATTTTGTCGACAGATTGGATTTATGAAATTCACAATTTAATTTAGTTTTATATACAATCAGGTTTTCCGTTTTGCTGTTTTTACGTTATTGTTTCAGATGGTTAAGCTAGCACTGACATTTAAAATAAAAGGATTAGCTTGATTTAATGGAAATATGCCTATTTAATTAATTTTTGCAAACGAGAAATAATTAACTTTTTTAATAATAATTAAGCTTTTTAATAACACATACATACATATTTCGAAAAATAAGGACCGGCTCCAGGGTGCTTACATTTTCAGAATAACATTTGTTAAGATCATAAATTGATGATAATAGTTTATCTCATTTTCAAAAAGTTGGGAGCAAAAACCTTGTTCCAAATTTATTTGTTTTTTGACTGATGAATATTTTTCCGCGTTTTAACGGCTTCAGCAGCACCAATTAATCAACGTTAAAATTTTATGTTTCTCTCCTGTTTGAATAAGGAAAATTTATTTCATCTCTCCAACATTTGTAACATTTATATCACGCTGAATCCCTAGGAGAACTATCCAGTTTCCCTTAAAAGAAATTATCAAAAAAAAAAAAAATAGGAATTTTACATAAACTTTAGTCATATTTAATTTATAGACCAAGTACTTATTTCGAAGTTTAATATTATTTTATTAAATCGTAATAAGAGCATAATCCAGTTTTTCCCGCTTATAGGTGTTAATACAAATTTTATGATGATTTCCATAAAAAATATACCCAGTGTTTACGACTGGAAGATAAAATTTTAATGGCGGTAAAAGTAAGACATAATCAAATTAATTCAACAACAATTGAATTAAGTTTGAAAATGGTTGCGGTTTGTCCAAAAAAATCTAATCTTATTTAATTATTGTAGATACAAATTTTTACTAAAAAGATTTGAAGCCTAAAATCCTAAATTAAATATCTGCAATCTTAGCCCAAGTACGAAGTAAGTACACTATAAGTTGGTTCCTAATTTATTCCAAGTTTAATTAACCTCAAAGTGTTATTACAAGCGGTTAGTGATTTTGAATTTCAAGAGCTGCAGGAAGCAGATTGATATTATTGATTTGACAGCTTCTTAAATTTTATTTACCACTTTTCGAATCAAAATTACTTTTAACTGTGTTTTCAAAACGAATCGGAATAAAAATTACTTATTTAAATTGGATTTAGCCAATTCTTGAAAATTTCAGACCCGATGTACAGCTTGCGGTCGAAAGTCTACACGTCCCAATTTCAGAGAGATCAAAGAACAACTGTCAAAGCAACCGCAAACAAATAAAAGGCAAAAAACCTGAAATGCTTCAAAACGTCAGTTTTAAGCATACTTACACCCCAGTCGAATTTTTTCGGTTTACATTTCAAAGATAAAAACAATGGGTTGTCAAATATTCTTCAAAGTCAGATTTTGAGGTGAATATTTTCAAAGAAGGATATCTTGCAGCAAGAAACAAATCGTATTTCACTTGTGAACAAGATGATTTCATCACTGTCAAAAGTGGAACGGATGGCCGAGATTTAAGGAAATAATTCACTCAACACTTTTTCTAGCGGAATATGAATACTAAAAATGGACGTGGCTCTGCTCTACATTTAACTCATGAATTTATATACTTTTGTCACGTAAGTTCAAGATCTTTACACCGTCGACCCACAAAGCCGTTCACGTGAGTAGGCACAATAAACATGGTTTATTCAAATTTTCGTTTTTTATAGATAGGAAGGAAAAGAACGTTTAGTTCGATTGGAATCGTCAAAGAACTCGCTTCTTGTAAATATTGAACAAAATAGAAAGTAAACTTTGTTCGGCTATGCACGTAAACTTCACTCCCTTTTCATAAACAAAAATGTTTAGGTAAAATGAGTAAAAATATAAAATTATTGCAAAAATTTCAAAAATTACCTTACAATTAGAGTGTGAAGCTTGTTTTAATATTACTTATTACTTATTACCAAGCTTAAAAATCATATAAAAATAAAACATTAAAATTTTTGTATTTAATCCACTTCATCACAAACATTCAAAAGTGTACGTAGATACGTTATCTACGTACTTAATTATATGACAAAACCGATTTTTTAAATTCTTGTCCATTGTTGTTATTCAACAAAAATGCAGAAAACCGTTCATTCTATAACTGGTCTAAATAAATTAAAGCCTTTCATTGTTTTCTAAGCTTTTTGGAGTATTGTAAACAAAGCAAAATCAATAATACCTATTTATTTTTATAAGTGCTTTATAAATTATAAAATATAAGATTCTGAAATAAAAGCTGATTGTAAAAAATTCAGAAAAACAAAGTGTAATTCTCCAAAAAGGTAATAAAAGCAATTAAAAATCAAAATATCAAATAATATCTTGAATTTTTAATAAAGCTATCCATGAAAGTTTGATTATGAACAAACCATCGCATTGAAAGATATAATCTGATATTTGACACCTGGTGGTCTGTTCACAACACACTCATATAATTATCACCGCCAGCTATGACGCCAAGTTTAAATAAACACCCGTTATAATTATGGAAAATCGCGTCAGATTTCTGATTTCATTTGTGCTCATATTGTGATTAAGATGACTTCAGGTAAAATGTTTTATTTACAATCATAATATAATAATGAAATGTAAGGTGCATGTGAAGAGAGTGACCACTTTTATAAATTAACTATTGGCTTTCTGTTGTTCAAGGAGAATGTGAATAAAATAGTATACAAACTTTGATGATCGTTGCTTCATCGTATCTCGGCTTGTTGGTCACCAAATTTCGCCTTGGTAATGAACTAATGAAGCTCCTTCCACGTCGGTATGTAATTTACTATTTTTGGTTGAAACATACAAAACTGCTATTTGATTATCAGAAATCTCTTAAGGTTTTGAAATATAAATTCAGAACGATTTACCGCTTAAATACAAATTGCTCAAGTAATCATTAGGTATAATATGTATCGGAAACGGAAAACAGTCGTTTACTGGAGAAAAGCTCCTGCTGCGCTCCATTGAAATAGTTGATTAGTTTTATTCTCCCAAATAATGAAGCAAATCATTATTTCAACAAAGCGCAGTATGGTATAAAATTAGTATAAAAAATACACTGTATTAACGTATCAAAATTGATTTTGAGAGGGACGTCCTCCTGGGTACAAGAAAAAAAGACATGTTACAACCATCCATGTCCAAGCAAGGATTAAAAACACTGGCAGCAACAATTTATTTTCAATAAATTACCCTCATGTTTGTTATTTTGTGGAAATTTCATTATTTGTTGTCGTGTTGCCCTCTGGTGATTGGGCCTTTCCTCTCATGTAAGAAACATCGTCTGAATTGAATTTGGTACGAAAAGTATATTATTTTTTGGCATCCAGATGGTAAAGTCCATTTTCACCTGAACGCAGGTAACCAAGCAACACACGCTCTAACCACTCTCTTCTCTGGTTACCGTGACGACGGCGCGCGCCGTCTCTCTGTCTATCGCATTGATTGTGACGTCACGACGCCGACAGGAATTCAGTTTTGATACTTTGGTTTTCACGTCATGAGACCGATTTGGGATTCGGATGATGTTCAAATGTGTGTGTGCTACCTTTTCCATTCAGAAGTTTTGTTTTTATTTTCTTAAAAACAAGCAATTTCCACTGTTAACGGTAATTTAACGACTTTTCGCAACCTCTGGTGTTTTTTTTTATAAATGACCAAATGACTTGGTCTTGGACTTTACTCAAGAGACTAAAAAAAATAAACTGAAGCCAATGAAAAGATTCTTAAGATAAGATGAAAGAACAATTCATGAAATAAAATACGAAGGCTTTTTAGTCTTCTATAACAAGGCGATATTACTGCGACAATCCGATTTATGTATAACGGAAAATTTTCTAAAGGAAAATAAATAATTCTTAATTGAGAAGCCACTTAGGAACTCATTTCTTCTCTCCGAGTCTAACAATATGTTAAAAACGTTTTTCACTTATTGTTAGCCTGAAATTATAAATAAAATCTTTTGTAAGAGATTTTCCTGCTGTCGTGGAAAGCTTCGCAACATAAGCAAAAACGATCCCACATAAAACTCGTAAACAACGACCTGTGGATGAATACGGGTTATACATATAAAAAATTTGCATGTTCCCTCTAAAACTTTGCTGTTTTCTGGTTACCATTTTAAATCACAAAATGCAAAGATTTTTCACTATATGCGCCAGAACTCGCACCCCAGAGAAAAATGCCATATAAAGTAATACCAGGATACCAAGAACATGGAAAAAATGTTAAAAAAATTTTATCTATAAAAATTTTGAAGTTATATAAGAGTTTAAACTTTGCACTTTGACTCTATTTATTTCTGTTGGAAAAATAATTTTCCAAATTTTTTTACTACAGGCTAAGAAGAAACAAGGAAGCTATCCTAAATTGTAACTCTGTTCAATGTCGCTTTTATTGGCAAAATTTTGGTACCTTTACTAAATAATTGTAAAAAAAAACATATACAGTGATGGACAGTGAATTTCGTCCACCCAATTTCCCTGACAGATTAAAAGTGTAAATTAGTCTTTGTTTCAGAATTTTGATTAACGTTTGTCATGTTGATAGAATGCTCGATGCTTCTTGCTACTTTTTACCTTTGAAATGGAAGTCCTTGGTATACCCAAAAGTATAGAGACACGTCTTTGAGACATACCTTCTTGTACCAGAGAGATATTCTTTTTATTAAACGCACTTACTGCTGGCAATCTGGTATGTTTGAATTTGATTAAATGTGACAATACGTCTTTGAATGTCAGTTATCATCACAATAAAGCACAGACTACAGTGAATTTTTGTGAATTCACAGAAATTGGGTTGATGAAATTCACTGTCCATCACTGTACAAGATCATCAGGATCATTAAATAGACATAAAAAATGTCAATTGTCAAAAAATAAATGGCAAATTTTTTTGACAGAATTTTTTAAACACTTTTTCCAGTTTCCTGGTAACTTACCTTACTTGAATTTTTTTTCTGGGGCGCGAGTTCTGGCGCACCCTGTATAGCATAATTCAATGCAACAAAACAAGCAACACCAAATTTAAAGTTATCTGCATAATTGCTCGTATTTTAACAACAAAACAACCTAAAATATTCAAATATAGAGATTTAAAAAAAAATATATTTTTTCATTCCAATAACCCATTAACAAAAACTTTATAGTGTCCCTCTTTAGTAGTTATTTTATGTAACTTGGTAGCAAAAACTGCTCAAAGAAGATTATACAACACTCTACCGAGTTTGTCTTAGTTCAACACTTCAAACGCAAATGAAGAAAATCTGAGGATATTTGAGAGCAATTTGCACTGCAGCTAACGATTGCGGCTTCAGAACCGTACTTTCAAATGCATTAATGGTTTTGCTTTCCTCGTAATGAAATTGCTCCAAACTTATAGCAAGAGAGTTTTAAATTTATTTATTGAAAAATTAATTACTGGAAAAATTATTTTCACTTGTCTTAATTCGGAACATTTGTTATTTGGACATTTGTGGTCCAAACCTCAAACTTTACCCCAAACTATTGACAAAACCGATTTACCCTTGTGAAATAACAGTCAAATTATTAAGCGAGTTTTAGTGTTGGTTAATTGTTTTTTGCCATTTTTGTATTAGTGCCAAGTATGTGTGGCGCATAAAAAGAATTGTGTAATTTTTTAGATTGTACTTAACAGATGTTTAATTACGAATTTTACGCATTTAAGTGCGTCTAGTGGCTGCAGAAATAGCACTTAACGTTCGGAATCTAAATAAAGAAGTCAAGAGTGATGAAAACTCAAAGGTGTATATTTAGATAAGCGCGCATTATAATGAAACAGTCGAGTATAATAGCCAATAAAACGATTAAGTTTACAAAGTACAAAAGCATTAAAACGTAGACGAACAGAAAGGGGAAGCCCTTTAAAATATTTGTAAAAATTTCTCGACATCATAAACGAACTCCTAAAGTTGTGTATTAACTCCAAGTTGGTATAACACAGCTGATACAGGGCGTTGTATCACCCCTGGCACAACTCAATGTGTTCACAGAGCGAACATCCCTTGACTTGAATACTTAATATCCGAGGAATACCACTTTCGATTTCCACTCTGAAACTTTGCAAACGTTCGTTAAAAGTCTCCAAAAACGGAGCTCAATTTAATTGATAGTTAATTCAACGATAATTCGGGTCGTGTCAAATTCACTCAAAGTAAAATAGTTTCCTGAATATCTGTCTCCCAGCTTGAAAATTCAATCAAGCCCATTACGTTCGATGATTAAATTTTGCCCAAACAATGTCCCTTTAGTTAATGTAAATTAAACAATCAATTGCAGCTTCAATGGGTTAAAACATCATGTTAATCAAAAATGAATAGTTGACCGACATGTTCGCTTAATGAGAAAAAAGCGCCATACACCCAAAACTCGCGATTTTATCTCGACCGCAATTTATGCCACTTCTTGTAGATTTTACGACAACATAAATTCACAAACTCCAGAAGCGAAATTCGGGTCCTCGAGGGCAGTATTTATATAAATATGTATACCAGGGTAGATTGTTTACGTCAACAAAAATATATTCTCATTGTGAATTTTGCTGAGTTTTGGATTATTCGTGTAGTTTTTAATAAATTTATGAATTCCCACAAGTTCGCGAATCGATCTAAAGTTTTATCGAGTTTAGACGCACTCCAAGAGCCGATCAAGATGTTTCCGTCTTCATTAAACTTTTATAATACACTAAGACGATTGTTGTTTCGATGAAAAGCATGTGCAATATTAACTACTCAACTTTACAACAACATTAAAATTAACTTACCTTAAATTCTAGATTAGTGATTTTCACAAGTTGATATCTGAAACAACAAATTTTCTTACTATTATTAATCGCCGCAGAAAACCCAACAAAAATTGCTTAATTGTAATTGCAAAACGGAACTAAATATAAATCGTTGTTATTTCAATTTTAGAAAATGAAACCATATAGAAAATGTTGTACACTACAATCGTGTTGTTAACTAGAATGAAGAGCACAAAGATCTTTTAATTATTTGGTTCAGTAGAACGTTTAACACTTTTGTAATTTTTCTCATTTGCTGCATAATTGAAATACTCGTTTCGGTTGTTTTTCAAGAGCAAATGCTTCAAACTGCAATCTTGCAATGGTTTAAATAAACGAGTTTTTTTCGACGCGAGTGAGAATGAGAAATCGTCAAAACTAGCGTACACCTCCAGTTTGTGTTATTAGAGTACTCACCTTTAATTACTTTTTTCTGGTTTCATTAAAAAAATAATAAAAACTTAATGATCATTTAAACAAAAATATGTAAAATCTTCACACTTAATGATAAAATGTTTATTCAAAAAAAGTCACAAAAGAACATGTTTCGGCTAAAGTTCTGCTATCATCAGCCAAAAATTTAAACCTCTAATTTAAAAAATTTAACACAAGAAATAGAATCACATTATTCTTATGGAGAAAGTTAAAGAGACAAGGGGGTGACTGAAGCTTAAAACCTCTCTCGCAAAAATTTAACATTATGTTTTAAATTTTTTAAATTAGAGCTTAAAATTTTTGGCTGATAATAGCGAAAGTCCCTTTTTGATCTTTTGAATAAACATTTTATGACTAAATGTGGAGTTGACGTAGATATAATTTTACTTATATCGGTAATAACATCCACTTGGTGAAGATGAATCAAATTTACCTCTTAAAAATGTGTTAACATAATTTTTTTCCTACTACAGCGAATGCGGGTGAAAAATAGTTTCAAAAAATAGACGTTTGTTTTTAAGAAAGAAGCTGCTATTTTATGAGCTTTAGGTATGTCTCAGCTACTGCCAAAACATAATTTTTTTACGAATATTCATTACTCATATTAATGACCATTTCAGAATTAAATCAATTATTCAATAAAATAATAATTATAGATACATCATATAAAAAACATACCTTGCTTCTAATCTAGTTTACCTACAGAATCAACAAATAAGGACTTAGTAACACCCAACTTCATCTGCTTGGTAACAATTAACAAAAATTTATTTATTAAATTAAAATTCTACTAAAACTTTGTGAACACAGGAGTTCAATTTACATTTTGCTGTTTCACTTATATTGACTTTTAGATAAATCCACATACATTTTACATGACCCGATCTTTTGCTTCTAAACATGTAACAATTTGGTCTTTCGAGTAGATCCGTATTAACTTGGATAAGTGTACTTTTTAAGCGAAAACAAGCTTTTCGCTTCTCTGTTGTTTCAATAAACCACAAAATTGCGAAGGAATAAAAAGACACTGAAAGTTCACTTTAGCTCATGGCAGTTTTCGCAGATGGTCATAATATCTCACAATCTGCTCCATTGTGCAGCTGTTGACACAACAAAAAATCTAGTAAATAATGAAATTTTTTATTAACATAAATTTTAAACAAAACACATAAAGAAAGTACATTTGAATGTAAATTCGTCAAACCAAAAAATAAAAAGTTGAATTTTATTCAAACTACCCTATTAAAGCCATTATGAAGTTTCCGTGGATTTAGAGCAAGTACGTGGGGAGGAAATGTTTTAATAACTCTTTTGCTAATTTATCTTTTATGGTTAATTAAATAAAGCAGGTGGAGTTACTCCGAGGGGATTAGCTCAAAATGTGGAACATTAAAAAATTTAAAAATTACGATTTGTGTCGCAAATACAAGTTGAATAATTTGGCTGTCAGTGAAAATCCATTCTATTTCAAATCGGCGTTTAAAATTTAAAAGGTGTTTATAATAAAGCAGGTTTCTCGCTTCGATAAATGTATGATTGAAATTAACCCTGACGTTTATCAGATGCATAATTTAGTCCGCGACCGGCAGACAGCAGGCCTCCAAGCTACCATCTCTCTTGTACATCCAATTCAATTAATTATCGTCCATCGTCGACGACGCTTCCAGTTTTATATACAAGGACCAGCCCGAGCTTTCGCCGGTTCAAGCACGACTTTAATTCGATGTGCTGATTTCCTGTTTTAAATGGAGTCGGGATCGCTGTTGGTAGTTTCCTGCTCATCGTTTTTTATTTGAGAATTTTATCATATGCTTATAATGACGCTTTCGTCTTAATCCTGAAAGTTTCTGATGCACAATCTTAAAGATGTAAAGTAACTTCCAAATTGCTTGGCTGGCATAATAAAGATTAATATAATGCAAGCCTGCTAATTCTCCTATTATGAGGCGCTATATAAAATGAACATTAAAAGATTTTCTACATAAATTCCAGATTATGCAGGTTTGAGAATTTCTAATGCGCATCCGACCCACGTATTCAGACTCACGCAGAATCGCTTTATTATAATTTCTTATCACTTTATTAGGATTTTCTCTGCACTTGGCACGTTTGGGTTATTATATAGCATATCAAAAAAATGATGTCAAAATTTCATTACAATCACTTACAAACTCAGAGGGGAGGGTGCGATGAGATGACGCCCTTCAAATTCCATAATCAAATGTTATTTAGGTATATAAAACAAATTTTTTTTAGGACATAGATAAGCCCCTATACTTTTGAGAATGTTTGCTTCTTGACAGTTGATAGTCTTTATAGTTAATACAGGGTGTTTCACATAACTTTTCGAGGCTTGCGCGTAATGTACTTACGCACCCAAATATACAAAAGTCACAAAAAATACACTTCTAACTGTTTAATTTTTGGAAACCCATGACATTAGTTGTCAAACTAATCACTGTTTAAATAATAGTGATAAACTGCAGTTTTTCAGGAACAATTATCATTTGTTCTATCAAGAAACGGCATGAATATGATTCTAGTTTATCTATCTTAATCACTAACTAACTAATAACGTTGTAATTGAACAAACTAGAAAAGATAATCCAATTTTTCAAAATTTGTAATAGCGTTCGTTTCGGAATATGTATTATTGATTGCATCTTACAGGCGCAGGTCTCGTAAAATTATGTGAAACACCCTGTATTTTGATGTCTATTTATTTTTTTTAACTTCTTCCTAAAACCTCTTTAAGTCTAAGCATTTGGTCCTCATTTATTTTTTATTACCCTTTCTAAACTGTCACCTGCATAATTTGCTTCTGATGTTTTTTAAATTAAAAAAAAAATTAGGTCTAGATGTTTGAAGATTGAAATTATACGTTATCATTTTTCGCTGTTAATTCATTTTTTACCTTGAAGTATTTGATGTTTTATCTGCCTGTAATTTTTCTGTTTATCTTGTGATGATCCTCATTTAAATGAAGCAGTTTTTCATTTCATTGCTCTTAAATTATATAAATCTACTACTATACTACTATACTATCATAAAAAGACAGCAATGGCAATCCACTGCTTTTTTATATTGAACATAGCGCTATATTCAGAGTTAAATAAATGACCCTTACAATTGAACACATTGTTTAATAATTAAAACACAAATTCGCTCGTAAACTTGCAAATTCTTTAACTTTTATAACTCTTTGAAAGTGGACCACATAATGCGTGAATTCTGGAACAGACTGTACATGGTTATTCATAAATACGAAGCAATATTTGAACCTCAAAAATGACCTCTAAAATGATGTTAATTTTTATAAAAACTCGTGTCCTATCTCTACTAATAAGAATTTTACAGTCCTTGGAATTTGGGTACCTTTGGAAATTTGTTTTTTTTTTAATAACCATTTGACCAAATATTATAAAATTTGGAATAATTACTTGCGAGAACAAACTTTATAAACTGGTAATCACGAAAACCGGATACATCTAATCAATTTCCGGTTCTAGCAGTTGCAGGTCACATTTTGTGTGTTTTTTAATATTTTTGGCCTCTTAACATTATTTTTTTATTCCTCAGAACAATAGAGTAATCAATTTTGAATAAAAAACGCATAACCTTTAATACCCCTAAAATAGACCGTTTTAAAGATATTTTAATTTGAAGTGAGAACTGTACAACGCTGAAAGTAAAAAGAATAAATTTTGAATGAGTGATATCCACGGCAACGAATAACCATCAGACATCTGTCAACTTGAGATTGGACAATTATTAGACGAATAATCGAAAATATTTAATAAAAGAGTTTAGCTCAGATTCATAACTTAGAATAAATCCAAATGGATCTCGTAGCATTTAATTCATAAAAAATGCACAAAAATTTATCGTCAAAGTTAACAGATGTCTCGCAGCGTTTCATTTTCAGCGTTGTGCAGTACTCACTCTAAAATATCTTTAAAACGGTCCATTTTAGTGGTATAAAAGGTTATGCGTTTTTTATTCAAAATTGGTTACTCTATCGATTTAAGCAATAAAAAATTAGTGTTAAGAGGCCAAAAAAATGGAAAACACAGAAAATGTGACCTGCAACTGCAACTGGAAATTGAGTAGATGTACCCGGTTTTTGTGATTATTAGTTTACTCGCAAGTAACTATTCCAAATTTCATAATATTTGGTCAAATGGTTCCAAACTTAGTACAAAAAAAAACAAATTTCCAAGGGCTGTAAAATTCTTATCAGTAAGAGATAGGACACGAGTTTTTATAAAAATTAACATCATTTTATGGGTCATTTTTGAGGTTCAAATATTGCTTCATATTTATGAATAACCCAGTATATTTGCTAAACTGATGATTGCTGATTGATACGACAGTACAATAAAATAGTAGTTCGTAGGTCTATTTCTAGTATGATTTGATGAGTCAGCAGGCATCCGCTATAATTTAGTTTGCTTAAATGAGATAATATCATTTTGTTTGGTCACAACCCAACTATGTGTTTATTTTCACACAGCAGTGTTGTAAATTCTTTTTTTAATTAACCTACGTTGTTCATAAATAACCGAAATATTTCTTCGGTCGAGTGATAGGTGTGCCAAAAATATAATCACGTTTCCGTCAGTCTCTTTGAAGAAGGCTTAACAGTTTCATCAATTCGTATATCTTTACGAGCTACAAGATCCGTATACAAGAATCGATCCGGTAAGATGGTGGCATAATTTCAACCCTTTCTAGTCTCGCATCCCTAAATTACAACCGATTGTTTGTTATTAAGGTTTCGTAATAAATTTTCACACAACGTGCACGCTAGTGACCCTTTTGTAATGATTTACTTTGTTCATATTGTGACGTTCGTTTCGATTAAGATGAATGGTGTGCACTTTACAGGTTTCCGCTGATTAAACTTAATTCGTCAAAGAAAAAGTGGTGGTGCATAAGATGATCCTGTCACGTTCCGGATCTCGACCCAAATTCTCTGTTTGTACCAAAGCATGCAATCAATTAATCCTCAAAAAGAGCTTTCGTTGCTTTTTCAGCAATCTGGGTGTTTTCTTTATTAATTTTCCCCAATACTTGAGTGAAGATATTGATACTTTTCCAATTGCTTATTGAAATTTAAGCAGTTACCATTAATAATTTTATTCCATTAGACGAGAAGCAAATTTCACAGCTGCCAATTAGCATTTCTCTTGAGAATAAGAATTGAAACCCGCTTATTAAGTAAGCACATCCTTTGAAGTTTAGCAGAACGCATTTGTGTACGTAAATGGAGAAATAATAGAACGGATTTGAATTTCAGATTCGGACGGAATAAATGCCATCATGCCGGATGATTCTTTTTCAAGGGTAATCCGTCTTCTTCCGTTTTTTACTATCAAAAGCAATTTTATTAAAAAAAAACAAAATGCCATATTAAATGAATTAACCTTTTTGAGAATCAGATTTGCAACATATTCTAAAAACAAACTTTTCATATTTCGATTGCTTTTGATCCGATAATCCTCCTTCAGAAAAAATGTCTTTAGAAAACATAGTGTCACCCTTTTTGAGTGTTGGACTAACAAAGAATCAAACCCGAAGATTAAAAATGGGTTTTCTCAGTTACGAATTCCTGATTTGCTTGTATTCTTAAAAATTTAATATCCGTCAAGAATTTCTGCGTGCTTGTACTTATATTCCAAACGACATATTGCAATATTTGACTGTAAAAAATATTCATTGTTAGATGTTGGAGGATGAAATAGATGCGTTGTCATGATGAAGCGAGCAACTCTTCAGAACTTTGTCGGAAGAGAGTAATACTTTAAGCTGGTTAGACAGTCGCTACATAACCGACAACAATATGGCAAATTAATTCATATAATGCCCTTGTAATGCTTTACTACGATCTCAATTTAGGAAGATTAATGCAGATGTCCCAGAAGGATACGTTTAGGTCTTATTCACGCTTGCCACTAGCGTTCCAATCTTTAAAGTGATTAATGAAATGTACAGCTGTAGTTGAACAAACCATTAACAATTAGAATTATTTATGTGTCCAGAAATTCCACAAGGAAATATAAAAGAAAATGAGTCGGCCTGCTCGGAACAGTTGGGATTGAATGCAAAAACTTTTGTTCTTATAAAGCTTTGTCTTAAATGAAAATTGCCGCAGGTTATTTCAATATGAGAAAGACAGTTTAATTTGTAATATGTAGAATGCTAGCGGTTGGAGATTCTACACGGACAATACAACGTGCTCCATGTACGATATTTATAGAATCATTTTATATTTAGGAAACGTACTTAACTAGAAATTAAACTGCTTTGAGTCGACAGTTATTTTTGACCACACTAGACACTTCAGCAGATCTGGATCGGCACTCCAAACACACAAAAGAAATTATTTTTATAAACAATCATCAATTTTCGGTTGCTATTTATTTAAATTTACTAAATTTGAAATACTGTCTGTCGGATCTGAAACACCTGTAGCTCAGTCTACCAAAAATTCAGAATTAAATCTTGAATTTATGTGAACAACTAGTTTAAATTTAAATCGAAATAAATTACAATTTTATGTTTTGCGTCTATATCCGCAACAAAACATAAGATAAAGAACCATAAACAAAACGAGAACATTTTATTATGAAAGGGAGTGTTACTCTCATCTATTTGTGGCTCTTGAAATATTTGGAAACTGTCTCAAATTGTTACATTTTTATTTATGCCATATGATTTATATCCATCATGACTTAATTGTGACGGCACATTTTTAAAGTTTTGTGGTTTTCTCTCGTCCATTGAACGTTTCAGTCGATTGCTTTCTACGCACATCTGAAGCGATGTTAGGATTATGGTGTGGAAACTAAACCGAATACTCTTGTCACTACCGTGTATTAGGTCTGATTAAAACGCCGCAAAATAAAGTTATTATTAGTAATAATAGGATTTTTATCTTGAAGAATAAAATTCTACAGGACTCATTAATTTCAGACACTTTAATCCTAAAAAATTAATCTTAAACGTCAAAGATGATAATGGAATAAAGCTTTGTAACGAAAACTTTCATCATTATCAGTATAACAAGTCGTTTTTAATTTGCTTTGTCTTCTTCGTCATTTGTTAATAATTTCGTTCGAACTTCTTTGTACGTTAATTATGTTAACAATGAGTTTTAAATTTCGCTTAACTTTTATAATAACTAATTAAAAAAATGTTCTACCTGTTTGTATTTATTTTATTTAAAAAAAAAAAACAATTTAATCTGAAAAAAATTAAAATTAACTTGTTAATATAAACAAGAAGAGAAATCTCGAGAAACTGGGAGCCGAATGCTTAATTAAAATTTAGTGAATAAGAAGAAAATAAACTAGTGGTTGATGAGATTCGACGATTTGAAAAAGAGAAACAAATTAAAAGTTCATAATTCATTTAAAATTTTAATTCAAGTATTACTTAACAAACTTTTCAAAGGGTCGTAGTGTTTCATGTCAGAAATAAATTATACATTTACTTTATGCTTTTTTACTTTCTTGATTAGAGACTTTAGAAAAAATTTAACAAAATATCATATTTTAGACCATATATCTTATTCAACAAGCAATACTATAGCAAAACAAAACAAGATCATTATAATTTATAGCAGAGTGTTACTAATTAATAATGGATCGTATAAATATTTATGCAATTAAAATTTAATGGATAATACCTATATAAAATTTATATTGGGTGATTAGACTATTTATAATGTTAGCAAAATATTATCTTCAAAATCTATTGACCAATATTAATATAATTATTGTTAGAACTTCCCACTACGTCTGTGGCAAAATGCATATAATGACTTAATTTTTTTATTGTGGTTCATCGTTTTTATTAATATTGATAAAAGACAAATTATGAAGTGAAGTAGAGTATCTTGAAATGTGCTTTTAGTTATTCAATTTAACCCAAAATATCTTAGATTTAAGATGAAAAGGAGTGGAACTGTCTTCAAGATGTTCTATAAGGAAACCTCTAACGTTCCTTTAGATGTGAACATTCAAAATTATCTTTTCTATAGAACTAAACAATCATTCATGAAAATTCATGGATACTCTAAGCGAAGATAAAATAACCACAAACTTTAAAATAACTAACTACAATACATACAAACAAGATAATCACATTTTCACTTTAATTCCATTTTCAGAACTAATTGTTAATTGCAGATTGTTGTCTTTAAACAACGGTTACAGATCCTATTACGCTGTAAAACACCTGTATGTTCTCTTTAAACATTCTTGTGAGTCAAATTAACTTTTTGTTATCACAGCTATACAACCGTGGTTAAATCATTATTTTACCAAATGCCCTTTTATAGTAATTTATTTATTACATTAAACAATATTTTTGTAAGCAAATTTGTATCAAGACAAAAATAAAACACTGGAATGCTTTCGTGTTTTTTTTGACAACATTTTTGTGTTATGATGTTCCAAACCGCGAATAATGAAATTAATATAATCAAAATAACGAGTACAGATGCTTTAGCACAAACCCAAACCCAACGTAAATATTATACAAACAGAATTATACAAAGTGGTGGAATTTTTATAGCAGGATTTAAATCAAAGCAAAAGTGGTTGTTTTAATGACTGTCAGCAGTAAATAATTATTAACAATTTTACAAGTCTGTTTTGCAAACTACAGAATATAAACAATACATATTAGCACAATTAATCATCGTTGTTTATTTTATGCAGACTTGACATTTAATTCTTTTTTTTGTAAAAATTTTGTACATTATCTATCTAAACCTTAGCCCTATAAGATTTAGTTTAAAAATTTAGATTTTTACTCTTTTATTCATATCCTCAAAAAGGCTAGGACTTCTGCCTGTCTTAAGTTTAACTATCCTGCATAATGTTTTGTTAGTTAGCTTTATGTTTTATATATTTTTGATTTAGAACTTATTAGTTAAAAAATAGCGAATCCTCTCTCGTATGTTTACGTTGTAAATTAGAGTCGCTGGCATGCAATATAACGGGGAACAAATATCATAGCAAAACAAATAATAAACGGTGGTGCAAATAACCGCTCGGACAGACTAACTGCATCGCAGAACAGTTAACGTTGTCGCATAAACTAAAACGGGAAGTGCAAATCATAGACCGCATTAATAAGGCAAAACTTCACACGCTTCATACGGCCATTTGATCAATTGCACTCATCAATACCGTCAATCATAACAGAATACCTGTCTTTGTCAATTATGAAATTTTTATTGGGAGCGTTTTGATTAAATGTGGCGGCAGGAGACAGTTTTGTAATATTTGGCTCGTGATCGAAAATATTTTTTATTTTAATCTCGCAGTAAATAAAAGAGTTGTTGTTATGTAAATTCAATGGCGGCGTTGTTTTGGTTGGTCACACGGGCAGAATTTGTATCAAAATATTTTAAAAATTAATTTTAATTTATCTCGAAAAAAAACTTTTTGTAATATTTATTCATATTGAACAATTATTCATACCTAAATATATATTAATTTGCTTAAAAGGCGAACTGAATAAATAAAATGAGTTCACATTATTTTGTAATTATGGATGTTTAAAAAATAACATAGAGGATGGCCATCTAAATACATATTGAGACTTATTGAGCTGTGTATTAAACTTGTCTTAGTGTTCATCTAAATACATGTTGAGACTTATTGAGCTGTGTATTAAACTTGTCTTAGTGTTCTTCCAAACTTATTTTTTTTATAAAAAATGTTCAGAGTTAACCGAAGTAAAATTTCCCTTGCAAGGAGTGGCTTAGCAGGTCCATAAAAAATTTTTGTTGACATGCAGTTTTGTTTTCCTGCAAACCTACACTTAAATCTAAATTTATAAAAAAATAAAATAAAAAGTTTTAACTTCAATCGTTGTTAAAAAATTCTAATTAATAAAAATTATGTTTACTAGCAAAAACTAGGTAATTTTGATTAATTTGTTTACTTGTCTAAATCAATTTCTAACTTAGTAAATATTCTCTGTAACGTAGTTCGTAAAACTGAGAATAAAGTAAGTTGAATAAGATTATTTCACAAAAAGATCAAACAAAAATTCTGTTTTTAGCAGTAAAAAATTGCTGTTGCACTATTGATTTATAATGTATGCACTGAAAGCAACATAAATATTATAGATATATGTTTTGTAGAGAAAATTTCATTTACTTTGCTAAAAAACACGGTCCAATAAACCTCATTAAAAATATAACTTTGACCTATCAGTAGAAATTTAGTCACAATGTAAAACCTAATTACCGTAACAAATATGAACATGATGGTCTATAATTTACAATAAATATTAAATAAATCGCTCTCGTGTAGAAATATGGTTTTCACACTAGAGGTACACTCAAATTTGAAATTTTATACTATACAAAACATCGTTTCGAAATACAGAGTCTCCCAGCGAGTTGAAAAAGTTCATTAGCGACCTTTAAATGGTACAATTAAAAAAAATGATAGATACTAATCTTGTGCATCATCTAAAATTATCTTCAACCATACAGCATGTCCCAAAAATAAGTTACGATACATTTTTTTTAAATGAAACACCGTATGTTTCTTGGCATTTTTGGATGTAGCCTTTTAAAACAATGTTTTTACGCTAAACTTTTATTAGTCGATTTCGCTTAGTTTTAGACGACGAAAACATGCACTTTTTAAAAATTTATTACACAAAGACTAAGACAGCTGGAACAAACTTTTTCTTAATTCGCAAAGAAGAAAGTACAGAATATAAAGTTTTAGTAATTTTTTAGTGAAAATATATGAATAAAAAAATAAAATATATAAATAAAATATGTATATGAATATGAATATGAAAATATTTTAACATTCAATATTAATTGTAGCAACAATGTCTATCAATATCTGAGCATTGTTGATACTATGGCAACCATAGTAATTCCACTTATCACTTATCCGTTGATTTATCCAGAAAATGTAAAAGTCGTTATAAATACTGAAATTCGAATTATTTTATTGTAAAAATAAAGAATAATGAATTCAGTTTAACACAAATGTGATTATTAAGTGATATTTCTTACATCTTTTGTGCAACTGTGCACTTTTTGGCTACTGAAACAATAGTAATTATTTTTTTAAATGTTTAACGTTCAATATCTTTTTACTTTTTGATTATAAACACCTAAAAGTAAATAATTTTAGAAAGACAATTTAATAATCTTTTAAATGCAAAACAATAAATAGGGTGTTCCATTAAAATTTTTTAAGTTATTGAACTTTTAACAAACGCCTTCATTTTTTTATTTCTGCAAATGCAACACAATAAAAAAATGTTACAACCTTATAGCTTATACCTTCTTCTTTGCGATAGTAAAAAATATATTTCTAGATGCCTTAGTTTTTGTGTAATAAATTTTTAAAAAGTGCATGTTTTCGTCAAAAAAACCGTCTTATTTTTAAAGCTAGGCAAAATTGACGAAAAAGTCTAGTTTAAAAACATTGTCATACAAATCTACATCCAAAAACGCTAAGAAACATATGGTGTTTCATTCAAAAACACAAATTTGTATTGTAACTTATTTTTAAGACACGCTGTATATATAGTTAAAAATAATTTTAGGCGATAGACTAGATTAGTATCTATCAATGTCCTATGTAATATTTTTTAATTTTAACATTTAAAGGTCACTAATGGACTTTTTCAACTCGCTGGGACACCCTGTATGTGGATTCATTAGTTTAGAATAGTTTTCATTCTGCACCTACTTAAATCCAACCCATTAATTGCACGAAAAACCATTACAATATCAAATATGTAATTGTTAATCATCCAACAGCATGCACCGACAGCTATAAAGATTAAATGACATAAATATCAATGTTTCCAACTGCTTTTGGAATTAATTAGTCTAAATTTAATTTGAAAATGTTGTAGCCTTTTAGTATAATCAAATATCCCTGTTGATAACAGAAAATTGGGTCAAAAAGCTTGACAGGTTCCTAAGTTTTAACATATTTTAACCGTTTAAACTTCATTGAAACAAATGTTAATTCATTTTCAAAGGTAGTTTAACAACATTTATTTGACAGTAATATTTGTAGCCTGTCTTAAAGTTGTTTATTATACAAAATCTATAAAACAGACATTTTAATACGAGTAATTGTAAATATTCTGTGCGGCCTGGAATATAAAAAGTGCAGATAACTTTCAGTTTTATTCAAATTCTAGTTAAATATTTTTATTTGTTAATTGTTAATTAATAATTTTTTGAGCAAACCAGTTACAAGTTGCTTCAAAGCTCTCGTGTATTAAATACAGGCTATTATTTCTGTTGCAGAATAGTACTAGGAAGAGGGCCCCCTTAATAAATCCGATGCTGAGTCTGACAGCGATAAAATTGATTCATCCTGTGCAAGGAATTATAGGGCCATCTAATCTAGGATTTTTCGTTTTAAAATTGTTTCTATTCAAATGTTGAGTTATTTTTAATAAAATCTGTCTCCAAAGTCGTTACCTATTCAAAACGTCGGATGTTCAGTTCTCAATGGATGATCGAGGTCTGAAAATCTCGCGGTTAGTCTTCCCCTGGAATTTAATAAAAGGGTATTACTTGCCATGCACTGGGTGCCAGAAGAGAAGTGTACGACGTCGGAGGTCGCAGCACGGGATCAAGAATAGCCGCGTGTCTCGTGTTGTTTATCGGCGACTTCTTTCCGTTGGTTTGAGCGTGGAGATCATGTGTTGTGTTTGCGTCGAAGAATCGTTTTTGTTCGCGGGTTTGAATAATTAATTCCTGCTGAGTTGAACTCTGATCGACACTCGGGATAAGCGCGTTAGTACAGGAGAGATTACAGGGCTTGACGGACAGGGAGGTTGGGTGCCGAGCAAAGAACCGCACAGAAGCAATGCCCAGAGAGGACTGAGCGACATTCGCGAACCGTAGGGATGCTGCGCCGTCCTTCCTGATAGCACCGTCCTTTTTCATCGACATCACGTCGAAAATATCAAAGGCACGACTGAACTACATATCCCAACAACTGGCTCGTTTTTCATGTAACAAGGCTTTGCCAGGCTCGCTGCACAAATAAAACCATACCACAGTCATTAGTTTTTATTATTATTGCCGCACTAAGATTTTCTAAAAAGGGTGGATGTTCGCGGAAGTTCCGCTCTTCCTGCTTCACTGCGAACTCGAATTGTTTATTCGATGACGGACGACGGCACAAATCACCCTCTGAATTATGCAGACGATTTTATGAGCTTATTACGCGTTGCACGTTCGACCTTATTTTTCCTGCTTTTATAGACTACATACTTTAGACAAACATGAACAATTAGATACCAGAAGCGCTAAACTTTCACAATAAAAACCAACGACTTACTTCAGCAGTATTTAAGCTGCACCTGACTAATGACGAATATACAGGGTTATTCATAAATATGAAGCAATATTTAAACCTCAAAAATGACCTATAAAATGATGTTAATTTTTATAATAACTCGTGTCCGATCTCTATTGATAAGAATTTTACAGCCCTCGGAATGTGGGTATGGTAATTGTTTTTTTTTTTGTAATAACTTTGGAACCATTTGACCAAGTATTATAAAATTTACAATAGTTACTTGCGAGAACATAGCCTTTGGACTAGTAGTTACGAAAACCGGATACATTTACTCAATTTCCGGTTTCAGCAGTTGCAGGTCACATTTTCTGTGTTTTTCCGTTTTTTGGTCTCTTAACACTAATTTTTATTGCTTAAATCTAAAGAGTAATCAATTTTGAATAAAAAACGCATAACCTTTTATACCACTAAAATGGACCGTTTTAAAGATATTTTAATTTAAAGTGAGAACTGCACAACGCTGAGAATGAAAAATATGAATTTTGAATAAGCGGTAACCTCGGCAACCAATGACTATGGTCACATAAATCCTCTGTTAACTTTGACGATAAATTTTTGTGAATTTTTTATGAATTAAATGCTACGAGATCCATTTAGATTTATTCTAAGTTACTCTTTTATTAAATATTTTCGATTAATCGTCTAATAATCGTCCAATCTCAAGTTGACAGATGCCTGATAGCAAAATATGTGACCATGGTCATTTGTTGCCTTGGATATGACTCATTCAAAATTCATACTTTTTGATTTCAGCGTTGTGCAGTCCTCAGTTTAAATTAAAATATCTTTAAAACGGTCCATTTTAGGGGTATTAAAGGTTATGCGTTTTTTATTCGAAATTAATTACTGTATCGATTTAGGCAATAAAAAATTGGTGTTAAGAGAGCAAAAAAATGGAAAAACACAGAAACTGTGACCAGCAACTGCTGTAACCGGAAATTGAGTAGATGTATCCGGTTTTCGTGATTACCAGTTCAAAAGGTATGTTGTCACAAGGAAATGTTCCAAATTTTATAATATTTGGTCAAATAGTTCCAAAGGTATTACAAAAAAATCAAAGTTCCATACCCACATTCCGAGGGCTGTAGAATTCTTATCAGTAGAGATTGGACATGAGTTATTATTTAAATTAACATCATTTTATAGGTCATTTTTGAGGTTCAAATATTGCTTCATATTTATGAATAACCCTGTATGAAAGCTCGAAATGTACCTAATTAAATCAGAATTTTTTCCACAAAATATCTACTCCACAAATATACTTAAATTTAATTTAACTAATTGTGAATCTACAGTATGTCCCCGGAGTAAGAGTATCTTTGATTTTACTCCAAAACTCTAAAAGAAAAACATTTTTTGCTTCATCTGAAACAACAAAACTGTAATTAAAACTACATTATTCTGATTCAGTAAGAAGAAAAATTAATTTTTCTCTTAATTTTAGACTTATTCTGTTTAAATGTCATCACATTGCAGTTTTATTTTTTGACCACTATGTCACTTTGACAATTAATTAATTGAATAATGATGATTGCTGATAAAGCTGTTTTTTCGAGTTGCCATTTATTTATTTTTTTGTATACGCTCTCTAAAATGAGAAAATGGTTATTTTAAGTACTCAGTTCAAAGAAACAGTTTTTCCGGACAAAAAAAAATTGGTTACTATGGTGGTATTTTTTTTAAATTAATTAAAAGTGTGAATTCGTGTTTTGGAAGCTTTAACAAAAAATGTTGTTGTAATTTTTTCAAAAAAATTTTTTTACGTAACTTGCAATTTTGACAAAAAAATCGCATACTTAACTCTAAAAATAAAAAAATTCCATTCTCAAAATACGATCACATTTTTTATATTACTTTAATTTATATTAATTATTATTTTCTAGAGGCAAAAAATTAAAAAAAAACTTTGGTTTCACAGTTTATATTCACCCTGTGTTTAGATAAAAAAATAGTAGCTATCAAAATTTTCCATGTTTGTAACAAAACGCGTTATCAAGCAAATGTGGACAATGATAAAATATAAAACAGATCATGATGGTGATATAACTATATTTAATACACAAATCATAGTCTAAACTTCGTCCCTATGTTCATTAAAAAAAAAGTATATGTCAATAAGAACTAGTTGTACCCACTCCAATACCCTCAATGGGTCCGTGCTTTTTCTAAATTAAACATAGTATGCAAGGTGTTTCAAATAACTTTACAAAGCCTGCCACTGTAAAATTCAATCAGCAAAATAGAATTTGTACAAACTCCCCTAAAAATTATTTTTTGTTTGTAAGAAGTCTTTTATGACAATTGTATTTTAGGGTACGTATACTTATTAGGCGCAGGCCTCGCAGACTTATGTGAAACACCTTGTGTGTTTAGAGTTAAAATAATGACACGGTGTGTAGAGAGTGTTTTTATCATGATAATGAAATTAATATTTGCTGTTATTTACACACTCTACATACAAATATGTAAACGCCAATAATGTATTTAAGTAAACTCATTAAAACTGTATGTTTATTTTCTTTTCAATTAATAACTGATTTTGTCCGATTTGATGTATCTCTAATCATGTGCAAAAGTACACAATACAAAGTTTACTTTAAGATAAAATCACTGTTGCATATAGAGATAACAGGTGTTTAACCTACCCTCAATGTAAATCATCAGTCATCAATCAATAAAAAAAAATATATTTTTATACTATTCATCTTCTTAAATTTTAAATTTAAACGGATAGACAGTCAATATCCCAGAAGTGTCATTATTTTCAACTTAATAAAACACCAATCAATCAGAATTCTGCAAAATCAATACTACATTAAGCGGGAAGGTTGGGATATGATATTTAATTAATTACTGTGGTTATAAGCTAAGGTAATGTAATAATAATTTATACTGTTCAGTCAGTGTATTATGGAAAATACTAAAACATAATATAACGTACCTCATAAATATTTTACATTTAGGTACTTAAAGCAATTATAAAAAATGAATTAGCTAAATTATCGCATTAAACGGAAAACATGATTTTTATTTCATACATTTTTTTAAATAAAAGCAGATTTGTGTTTGCTACATATGATAAAATTTCCATTAATGCATAAGCAAGTTCGTTTTTTGTAATTTGACATTAATGAGAGAATTTATAACAAATCAATAACTCTTTATATAAACAATTTTTTTTATTCTCACTGATACAGGTGTGTAGTTGAAACGACACCATGATGCATAGACAGAGAAAATGAGACAAGATAAGCTAAATTTTATCTTTATTTCGGTCAAAAATCACTTCTCACTGATCACTATAAAAGCCGCTTAAATCTCTCACTGCAGTAGTTCAGTTTTGGAATTGCAACAAACAATCAACCATGGTTCAAATCGCCGGTACCTACCAACTCGAAAAGAACGAAAAGTTCGCCGAATATTTGATGGCTTTGGGTAAATAAAAAAAAATTTCATGTGGCTTTCCATTGATTAATTTGCTTTCGTAGGCATTCCCGAAGACAAAGCCAAACTAGCTGACTCGCTCAAACCCAAACTTCAAGTGGTCGTTGATGGGAAGAAAATTTCATTGAACAGCGACTCCGGAGTTGAGAATGCCTCGTCGACTTTTACATTGGGCGAGGAAGTAGACGAACCGATGCCTCATAACTTTACTCTCAAAGTAAGTATTAAATCGCTGCTTTTTGAAGGAAATAATGTCAATTTTTAAGAGCACAGCTAAACTTGAAGGAGACACCTTGACAATCACCTCCAAAGCTCCCAGCGGCAAAGTTGGAACCAGGGTCTACAAATTCTCCGATAGCAACCTCGTTGTGGTATGTTAAATTTTTACTACTGCAAGTTGTTCGAACCTAAATAAATTTATTTGCAGACTTTGAGTGCCGACAGCTCAGCACCCACTGGAAAGAGACATTACAAGAGAGTTTAAATGTTTTAATGTTTTTTAAGTGATAACAATGTTAATTTCTGTTAATAATAAATGAATTTTAAAAACACCTTGTGTATTATTAAAAAAATTGTGTTTATAAACATCAATTAAAAAAAAATACGTTTAATATGATAATGTGATTTATTTATAAATAACAAAATAAATCATGTTAGATAATGGAGCTTATTCTGTAACTTTTATAAACTCTTCAAGTTTGAAAGGTCTTAAATTTAATAACCTTGATAGTATTTTACTCAAATTTTTACTACATTATTATTAGAATGAGTAATCTTAGCGTTTTTAAAAAATTTAAGCACCTATATTTTATTTTTAATACAAACCTGAACCAATCTCCTGATTTTGTTTAGTTAAAAAACACGTTTTATTATAATTTACTGTATCATTGATATATTTTATTTTACTATTCTTCTTTTGTCATTAATAATAAATTTAAATATTTTAGAATAGATATAAATGATTTGGTAACGTAAAAAAGACATTTAAAACAAAAATTATTTTTTTTTTTTTGGTAAAGCATTGATTTAGTTTTTTATTTTATTTTATAAACGTCAGAAGAAGAACATTATTATTTTACATGAGTGTACTGATCAAGCAAATAAATGTTTGTTATATTTTCTATAAAAAATTAAAAAATTGCTAAACGCTCTAAAATGACATCCAAAACTTAAAGTTTGAGATCTAATCCTATCCTAAAACAAGTTATTAATATGGGTTTTCATCTTTATTAAGATCGGCTTACCAATTACTTTCCTGGGCCGTGGATATGTGTAAAAACCTTTTTGTCTCACGTGCCCCCTAATGTGGCTTAGCGCCTATTCGACAAGTTTCCTCGTTAAAGTGTGTAGTTTTGAGCATAAGTCGGGAAAATTTGCATTTAATCTTTAACGCAAACTGAGGATTTCGCGATAGGACAACACCAGCAGGCAAAACGGACGAATGAGGTATGACGGCTATAATAATCTGACAAAATGAGGGTGTAAATAATTTAATAAATAGGTGAGATTATATCGCTGCGGTTGGGCCGGGATCCGCATCCCATGAAACATTCAAGCATTTATTACACAGGAACCACCATACATATACATACATTAGCACTTAGGTGTACGCAACGCACAATAAATTTCGACATTTGTTACAGCTTATTCACGCCTGATGACTCGACAAATTTTAATGAAATCGCGACTAACAGCCATTTATTTAAATTTTTAAAGTGTTGACTTTACGGTGTAATTAAATGACGAGGACTTCTGCTCACAGATGAATTTCATTATGAAGCACTTACAACTAGGCTTTTTAGTTAAAAGACTCTAAATTGATTGCGTTGCGAGAAGAAATTAACTCTGTACCATTCCACTTAAATGCGTTTCCAAAAAAATATGTTAGTAGTCACAAAATTTGTAAATATGCTGAAAGTAAAATAAAAAAATTAAATATTGTTTAAATTGTGCAAACCGCCCCAATCCAGATTTAGTGATAAATTTCCTTTAGTTCTAGAATAATTCTGTAATAGCAATTGCTTATCTTAATCAAATAGCTAATCATATCTCACATACACTATTTTGTTTTTAAGCGATCTAACTTGTTGCAAGAAACTACTCTAAAATGTTGCAAATCCACTTCATTTTTTTTAAGCAAATATTACGCTTAATATTTATTTATATAGATATCTATTATCTAAAGTGTGTACTTAGACTGCAACTAAAACATGTAAAAAGTACAAATTAATGTCATATGATATTAAAATACAGTTATACCTAAAGCTCTTTTCGAAAAGACTGAAAATTATGCACTGAATTTTAAAATACTATTAGAAACTTTAGAAAACTTAGGATGAAAACAAAATTTCAATTACAAATAAAACGAAGAAATAAAAAATTAACAAAAGATTCAACAAATTTCTTTGTAGTATTAACGAAAAAAAATTTATTGGAAAATTGCAATTATTGCATTATTGCAAAAATTGGCACTATAGAAGAATCAATCTGAATTTAGTATTTAATATGATTAACATAGCAACACAAAAAAATTCCGAAGTGAAAATTTTTTGACAACAAAAACCAACCCCAAATTTAATAAAACTTTATTTTAAACATCAAAAACTAAGACTTATATTTGAAGCCGTCATACAATTTTCTTACCGAATACCACTCGTGTATTAATTGAATCCAAGAATTTTTTCTTCTTGTAATTGCTAAAAACAACAAAAAAATTCTTTATGCAATAAAGTTTTTCAGAACAAAACAAAACACAATTGCCACTTGTTATGATATCTCCATCCACGTGCCTATGGATCAACTAGAAGCTTCCATAAGGAAACGTAATCATCACGCGCTTTACCATCATCAAAAACCTTGCAACCGTTGCATTAATTTATATTATAAATTCAGGATAGGAAAGATGCGTTTTAGTCTGAATACAAGTCTGGTATAAGTCTGAATTATATGTCTGGTGTAAACAGTTAGTCTGAAATAAGTCTAGTTCGAGTTCAAGCCATTCATTATTGTAAAAATAAGTTATTTGTGAAGTTAGTGAAATAATTGTAAAGTGAAATAATAATTTTAATAATTAAAATAAGTGTAATAATAATTTTGAGTGAAATAAAATAATTTTTAAAAATCGAGTTGTTAACGCTCCCACGTTAACTCACTTGAAATAAAAATGCTTTTTTAATTTTAAATTTATGACAAAAATATACTGGAGTAGATGTAGACAACATTGTTGATTATACAAAAATGTTTTTTCATTTATTATTTCATTCAACATGTATTTTGTTTGCATAGTAGCGCTTGGAAAAACCTCGGTTCTTCCCAAATCAAAGTTTTCCAGGCACAAGTCTTATGATTGGGATTCAGTTGGAGAAAAGTTTGAGAACATGCACTCGATCATCTGGCTAATAAAATTGAAAGGAAAACCTTGTCTTTTCATTATCAGATGATAAACTACACTTCGATTTTGGAACATTATGGTGTTTTCTGTGTTTTATTCAATTTTGCCCATAAAGACATAATTTATAGAGCCATAAATCATATTTGAGATGGAAGGTTTATAGAGAGCAGGTGGAATCGTTTTACATTTACCCTATAACTTCCTAGTTAGTGGGATGTAAAACAAATCAATTTAATTTATACGGGTTGTGTACGGGTATTAAATGCTGCAAGCTTTCAAATATTCTTATTTTTTGTTATAAACCCCTTAATAAAGCAATTTACAAACAAATTGCCTTACTGTGAAAGATTTATTGCGTTAACTTCTGTTTTTGTTTCCAATAAATACAAAAAAGTTTGAAACTGTAAAACAATACTTTGGCATCTCAAAGCCTCCTTAATGAAGATGCAAGCATAGAGTGGTAACCTGTAATTAAGTTATACTTAAATTGCGTGTACTATATCAATATAACTCCAGGTTTGTATCAACACAAATAAGTTACATCACCCGTGCTTTGAGTGGTCTCTTATATTAGCTTTTACAAGTTATATAATAAACAAACTTCATAATTACTCAAATGTCAATAACAGTGTCATTGTTAAGTAAATTTAGAATAATTTCAACGGGCCTATTTACAAACTTGAATAAAAAGTTATAACTAAACAGCTTCACATTTTAATAAATAAATTATTAGGTACTTAAAATTTTGTATTTAAAGAAAGCACAATTTCAATGTTTGTAGAAAAGCATTTGCCTGATGAATTAGTATACATTTTATAATTAACTCAAACAAAAGTGCAAAAGGCAAAAGAACAGAACCAAATAAATGTGATGCTAGCGAGTAGAGAAGAACGAGAATGTGGTCCTGCTTGAAAGGGAGATTTGAAAATCGCAAAACCCCATTTTGAAATAGCTTTTATTCGGTTTGGAAAGCAGCACAATGAATTAATGTAACGAGTTAGGAAAAGTTTATTTCAGATGAAGCAACGTTTTGTTAAATCAGGGTAGTATGCAACAGAATATGAAAAAAGTAGAAGGCTTGCTTTTGAAAATAAAGTTATATGAATTTATTTGTATCTCAGAACTAATATAACGTACATTTTATTGTTTTCAAAAACATAAAAATACATATTTGTCTACATATAAAAAACAGTTAAAAGTTTTTTCACAATGAAATGAATAAGTTTTTACTATTAACTAAAACTTTATTTAAAATTTTCTAAAAGATATGGCAGTTAAAATGTAATAATTTGTTATTGTGTTTTACAAAAACCCCTGTGTATTCACAGAGAAACAAGCTTTATACATTTCATAAAGAATTAAATTGAGATTGCTCTTTTCTAAAAGGTATATGAGAGGAAATAAAACCATCACAATTTCAAAGAATGTTTCGATGAATGGTTAAAAAAAACCTTCTATTTTAAACTATTTCGATATCAATTAAACTTGCATCAAGTCGAGGAGAACTTATCGACTTTCTAGCAATGAGGCTTTTAGTACATCAAAAGACATCAAGTGTAATTAGAGTGACGGTCTGTCAAGTTGACCGAATTGCCTCTCTTCCTAATTCCATAATTTTACGGATGATATCTGAAGTCATTAACTAATTGACACCAAAAATTATTTGCCCATGATTTATGACGTCTTACGCTAGCTGCGATTAAATAAATCCTTGAAAAATTGTGTATGATTTCTTTCAATTAAAATACCGTAAATTTCAAGATGTAAGCTGCTGAATTCCGACGGAAAATTTTAATATTAGCTGTGGAAACGAGTGATAACAACAGCCGCTCCTCGCACAAATCTTTCCTATTCATTCGCTTTCTAAACAATCCAGGTAAAGAAAAGCGCACATAAATGAACCGAGTATGAATAGAAAACACGACAACCGATCTGATTCTGGGAGTATTGTGTCATGGTTCAGCGTTACTAAAACACAGGAAACATGCAACCGATGTTGCGGTATATCAGCAAGCAGCAGCTCGCATTGGGGCCAAAACACCAAGAGTTTGTTCGTCTGGATCCCTCGGGACAATGCCTCTCTGGGGAATATATTCGGGTCAGCATAGTATAGAAAACAACGCTGCTGTGCCATAACTTTTAATTAACCCGACTGCCGGCATAACGCGCCTGCTGTATTTACACCAAGACGCGTGATGTGTGGGGTTAGCTCTCTAGGGCAGGTAATGGATCTTCAGCGGTTTATTTGATCAAGATTTTGCTTTGCCTCCACGATTTGGTATGGTAAAGTGCAAAATGGTAGAAAACGATCGTTTCATGCAATAAATTTACACTCAGGTTTAAATAAAATTTAAAAAACAACTAGTATGGTTTATTTACCTCATATTTATTTACCTACTTTTCCACACATAACAATGCATTTACCGGTCAAGAACAACTTTTGACATTGCAATTCACTACAGAAACTTATGTTAAAATTACTAAAAAATATTTTGCCCAGAAAATTTGAACAAGTTAAAATTAATAAATACTGAAAAAGCAAATAAAAATTTTCCCCCTTACAAAAAATTTAACTTAGCAGCGGCTTGTGAAGAATTTGTGGCAACGTCTTTTTAAAAATGTTTAAAGGTAAAATTGTATTATTAATGCATAAAGTTCTGTTTCATAAATAATTCTAAAAAATATATTTAAAAAATTATGAAAAAAGTGAAATCAAAGAAAAAGCACAACCCGGCGCATCCACCAAATATACAATCAACGTCAATAAATGAACAATTTAGAAATTTAATTAACTAATAAAAAATTAAACAATACTTGTTTTAAAACAACATTACATACTTGTAAAAAAATTAAATTAGATAAAACAAAACATATAATAATAATCAAAAAATTTGAGATGTATTTTTTTTTCTTATATTGCTAAATTCTAAAAACACACAAAAATCAATAATAAATTTAAAACGTAAACTAAAAGCATAATAAGAAAGCGATTTATAGTAAATAGATTTTCTTAAGTTTTAAAGTTATGTTTTATCAGTTATATTAGCTTTTGAAATACTTGTTTTTATACATTTTTGTATACTAAATATTTTGCTAAAAAATAAAAAAACACGTGGTTACAGAAAACACAAAATTAGTTTTTAACTAAAAAGTTTAATTAAGTCACCGAAACATGTTTACCCTTTATTAGTAAAATTGAAAACATTACTGAACTGTAATTTTGCTGATTAAAAATACATTAAGAGCCATTGTGCAAAATAATTGGGAAATACATTGAGCCAAATTCAATTAAAAAATAACGATGCAAAATTTATTTATAAAAAAAATCGTTTTGTCATAAAATATTCAGCAGCTAATGGTTAATGCCATATACAACGCCCTCATTCGTTTCAATTACATCGACTAAATTCCTTTCAAACATGTAGCATTTGATAATGCCAACTATAAATACTGTGAATACCTATCAGAGTCCATTTCAGTAAATTTGCTCTCTCATTGGTGCGTTCCCAATTCACATTGTGCAATAAAACAACCACAGCAAAGGAAAATTCCAATCTCTTGCCAATGCACGTTCATATTTCCATTTATTGCATAAAAAGCTCATATTTATAAAACCAGACACTATTTAATACTAATATAATAATAAAATTTTGTCATCTCAAACTCGTAAACTTTCTCTTAAAAAAAATCGATTTTTTTAAACCACATTTGTAATTTGAATCGCGAACGTGTCGAACTGCAGTTTGACCAAAATTGAGTTTACGACCACATTCAGTTCGAACAAAAAACACAGACCTAATACGAGTTTTGTGATTAATATTTGTTTAGTTGGGACTGGCAATCGATAGACAGTTTGTAATGAGTAATGACCAACACCTCACTTAACATGCAACTTTCAGGACTAAGCAGTTTGCAACAATGTATTAAAATGTAGATGAAAATAAAATTTAAATTAGTCTCCGACAGAAACATTCGCTTCAATTAAACTTTTGATTACAAAACGCCCTTAAACCAGTCGAACCGATAAACTTCCAGAAGCCACTTTCGACTGCGGTTACGTGGCTCTTTCCTAAAATCTGATGCAGTATCGAGACGAGATTTTATGAAGCTTTTTAACAGTACATTGTAAATTTTTTCTCTGTAATAATTAAAACAAAACAACTAAAACTAGTAGAAATTGATTATTTATAGTTAGCAATGTGGTCAAATTAGTATGTGTACGAAACATGTGAATTAATTTCAAACCGAAAGTATTGCCGCAGGATGAAATTAATTAGTAATTTTATTTAATGAATCGCCCGTAACGTTGTTATTTAAGCCAAATGTTTCCTAATTTTAATAGTTCTTTCATTTGCATTCAGCTGAATACAATAATTAAAAGTGTAAACACCAATGTTCCAAAATAATAAAGATTTAGTAAAATTACTTTTAAATAAAACGAACACTACAACCTAGGTGTACTTCATGTTTTGATTAGGTACATATTGCTATAAATTCCTGGAATAGTTGTTATCATTACGCAATAAATAGCAATTAGTCGTAATAATTTGTGGCAAATTTATTGCCAATCTACATACACTCTGAGTCCACTAATAAAGTACACTTTAACTTTAACTGTGACGACACTTGTAACATTAAATTATCTAGTAAAAATAAATAACAAAATGTTTATACAAGTAATCAAATAAATAGTCATAAAGCAAAGTAAACTTGTTAACAAAGTTTATTAAATCTTAATTAAAAATAAACAATGAGTATGTGCATTTGTTGTTTTTGCCATAAAATAACAGAAAGTAAACAAACTTTCAAAAGCTTTCGCAATGATTTTAAAACCCAAATGTGCCATTAGAGAGTCATTTCCAAAGTTAATAAAATATTACTTTTTTTAATAAATGTGTGAAAGGTTTTATCTAATTAAAAGATTTGTGCGTTGGCAGCTTTCTGTTCACTTTATAAGAGCTATTGTTACGAGGTCTAATGTAGAGAGAGATTCACGATAAGGCCTTTAATTGAACACAATAGGCATAAATTTTGCAACGTTGTTTCAAATGAAATATGGTTTTTCTTACATGTACCAAAACTTTTTTGTTTGTCTGTTGAAATTACAAGAGTTTCAAACATTGCATGCATACCCCACATCATTTGTCACTTTTTTGTTTCTAGAAATGTAAAAATTATCATTTATTACTTTACATGAATTACAAAACTGTATTGCAACAAAACAATATTTTATCCATCACTGCTTTTCTGTCAAGATAAAATATTTCCGAAGCTTAAAATTTTCAGTAAACCTGGGGATTTACTCAAACACATTCATTAATAAAAAACGACGTTTCTAAAGTCGGTTTCCTGTCGGAACAACTCATACCTATTAATGTTTTGAACAAACAATTTTAATTAATGTTGACCCCCGTATCAAGCTAAGATCAAACGTAAACAAGATACTTCCTAAAGTCAGGTACAACATCAACACTGTCTAACTTTATGCAAAACACTTAAACGAAACGGATTTTACATTTAAAATTAAAATTAATTTGATGATTATTCGTAAAAGTTTTTAGATTTTTCTTGTGTATAAAATGTTTGTTTACAGTTTTTATTAAAACAAAGACCCCGAGAGTAAATGCTGGCAGTTTCAATTGGGAAAAGAGTCAGTAAATAATGGAAAAGAAAGAAAATAAATCTTTGGGACTTGAATTGATTAATTCCACTTTTCTCCAACTGCGATAGTGCAGATTTGGCATTCTGGTCTCATTAATCTTGGTTATAAAAGTGGTTAGTTTGACGTCAATTTACGAAAAATCATTAACCCAAATTGGGCTTCTATGATATAATACGACTCTTGTAATTAAACTATAATAACCAAAAAATTTTGGGTGTTATTTTAGGTTAATTAAATTTTTTGTTAAAAATTGCTGTAAGCAACGAGCAATAATATCTTATGTATAATGTACATATGCTTTATTACAAAAACAATTTTTTTTTAAAACAAAATAAAAATGTTATTACGTTACATGTTAAATGAGCTAATTGTATTTCACTTTTTAAAAAAACTCAAGCAAATCATAATTATTGTACATTTTTAGTGCTAAATCACAAAAGGCAAGTGCATTAAAAATTTATCGTCCATCAGTGTATTTTAATATTGCATCAGCTTTTTAAGAATGCTTTTTCTGAGAGTCCGTTGGGTACCTACATACATTTATTTTTGAATATCTACGTGTTAAAACTTTTCAAGGATTGGAAATGGATTTCCTGCATTTAAGTTTTTTAACATTTTTGTTATTAACAAACACAATATTTAAATCTAAGTGTAGGTTCATAACATTACATTTTCACCTAAAGCAAAAATATTAGAACATGAAATAATAATAATAAACACTTTTCTAAAAAATATATAGAAATTAATCATTACACCTTGTGTTTTACTATATTTAGTCTTCTTATTTTAGTTTTTACTGCAAAAACGCCAACAGGTGGTGGTGGTTAGTTTTAGATTTTACTTCAGGAACTAAATAGGTAGTAACACGTGAATATTACAAAACAAACAGAACCACATTTATACAAAATATTTGTAAATGCTAAGCTCAACGTATATTTATTTTGTAAACCTGTCATTTAAATTCTCGTTAATTCAAGTGAGAGATTTAATAGGAATAAATTGATTGTGCATATTACATGTAAAAAGCTTGCTACGTGCAAGTTTTTACCTGTAACGTGTAATATACAACGCGAAATATAAATTGTCGACTTTAATTCCCACTGTCGGTCGAAATATTCGAAAAGCAAAATCGGTGAAGTGTCCCTAGAGGTTCCCGATTATAAATAATCCTATTTTCCATATAACACCATGATCCAGTTCAATTAGCATGATTAATTTAGCATAAGCCGGTTGACAGAATACAGGCGACCGACCGTACATATGAGAGGATCGATATATGTATGCAGACAGAGGCATCCATCCGAATATATCTCGGGCCCTCAGCTTCATAATCAACGCTACTCCTCTCACCTCATGCTGAAAAACACACGTTGGTTGGCATTCCATCCGCCATTTCAAAACTTTACATAAAGGTGACACTTTGGAGCATATAAACCGCTCCATTCCCCGGGATATTATTAACTCGAAATCTGTTTCTAAAGAGATTTTAATTTCCCAATTGCTCGACAAAAGCAGCAAAGTTTATCAAATAATATTACTTAATTAAAATCACCACTTCCCATTAAATAATACACAATTCGATAAACAAAAGCTCATCTCTCAATAACGGAGGTTTTGTGAATACATTTACTCGATCAAAACTTTTAGCGACTTCATGAATATTAAAGAAAACATTCAGAAAAAAACATATGAGGTGAGAGGATGAAAGAGAAACACTGCAGTACGCAGAAACCAATCTAAATCCATACAAACATATTAAAAATTAAAACGAAGGGAACAGAACTGATTGACACTTGACAGAACAAGTAATGGTTTTAGCTGTGTTTCGGATTTTAGGAATAAAGAGAAGGGTAGTTGAGCACTATTGTATCAGGGGTGCATCAAATTATCACAGGGACGTAATAACATAAACTTAAAATTTTAAGATCTGTATCTAAAAATATTCAGTTTTTATCATAATTTAGACCCTTTTCTAATTTCATCAAAATTATAATATTACCATGAAAAAATAGAGTAATAACAATGGTTGGTTAAGAAAATTCAAAAAATATGCTAATATAATAGACAATTCAATAGAAAACTATTAAAAACACAAAAAATTAAAAATACCGTCTTGTACATTTTGTAAGCTTTGTGCATAACTATTCTTTTAAGAAAATATAAAACCACTTCGGTGTCCTCCTATGCCCCGTGCAGCAAGAAAAACAGCAAACTTTTAGAATATTTGTCTTCTAACCAGTCCAAACACAGTCCTGAAGTCAAAATCTGAAAAGCTATGTTCCCAACCATGGATTCTTTTATGGACTCAACTAAATGGTTTGTCTAAGTCTCTCATGTTTTACTCATTTGTTGTATCAATTCGACTGTATTACTAACAAAAACCTGTCATAAACTCATCATTTGTTAACCATTTCAAACATGTGCTCTAAGACTGATAATAAGTAATCTAATTTTGGCTACAAAGATGATAATAGGTGGTTTCCAAACCAGAAACAAAGGGTGCAACCTTTAGTTTGATACACACGTCTGCTGCAGGAACTTTTGATTGACATGCGATAGGTTTACAACCCGCTCGTTATTATAGATCATGCCTAAAGTGCGCGTGGGTTTATTAAAACATATAAAATTAATGCACCATAGCAAAACTTCTGCATAATGAACCAATAACAGGTTTAAATGGAAGGTTTAATCACAATATTAATTTCGTCAAACTTATTAGATGATTATGTAATGAATTTTATGCAACTTCATTTGAGTGCATAAATTCAGTTGAATGTTCATGAATAGAGGAAATGCAATATGTAAAGTGCGTTACGAATGACAGATACAAAATTAACTTTTCATTGATAATGTTTGATGGGTGAAGGCCGGATGTATATTGTTCATAATCTGCTAGTTTTACAACATTTAAATGAGTAGTTTTCAGATACGTGTCATTTATAACACTAGGTATAAAAGCACTGAATTAATATTTTCTAGAACCAGTTTGAATATAACCTTTAACGAATGTACAACGTGTGCTTTCTCTCTGTTAAAAGTTAATTACACTTTTTACTGCAACGAAATTTAATTAAATTCACCCGCTGCCAGGCCATATTACTCATAAATTTATTATTTCATAAGGGTGTCGTAAAATACTACCCACGTTTAACTATTTTTATTGTGAAGCAAAATATTTGCAAAAAACGCAATGGCTCTAGATTTCTTTATTTATTCGCCGAGGCTTGACTTCTTTTAGACAGTAAACTGTACTTTTATTATTCATTACAGAGTAAGGGTTTGTATGTAAAGCATAAAACGAGGAACGAGTCATACTCAACTCAAATGGGACTAGATATGCAAACTATGCGACGACAAATATTTCAATTAAAATATCTAAAATTTTTTACTTCAGTGGATTTCATGTAAGATTTGCGTCGTCTTATTTTTTCGTTACTCCGTAACAAAAATCATTGAACTGAAAGATGCCTCGTAGCGTTAAGTTACCCTCAAGACTGTGTGTTGTTAAAATTAATTTTCTTTAAAATTTTAATGCATAACTAAACCAAAGATTCAACTTTATTTTACCTGACATACTTTCAAAAACTCCGTTTAAAACCACTTTAGAGCTTTTAACGAGAAGTTTTCCGTAAGCTGTTCACAAATGTCAGTTCTTGTTTATTCGTTATTGCCGTACTATAAAATTAAAATTGAAGACCTGTGTCGGAAAAAGGATTTTGAAAATGTGCAAGAGATTAATTTTTTCATTAAACCGAAACAGGAACAAAACCAAGATTTTATTTAATTTTAACATGAGCTTCTACCATATTAAATCTACACTAATCGTCTTATCTTTAGAATTTCTTCTCGTTGTACCTTACAGGGTTATGAACTAATTCGCAGTATATGTTCCCCGTTATTACGGTCCACAGATTTCATACACAAATCTCTGTATTTTGGTTTTTGATCGGTATTGTTTATGCAAAATAAAGTAAGGTTGAAAGTGCCAAGCTCCACTGAAAGCATAAAGAATTATTATCTTTACAAGCATACGCTTCACACTCTTGTTTCTTTTCAATTTTCATGTCGAATCTCTCATCCACTTTGGGACGCTATCTCCAGCCATGCCATGAAAATCTGCTTATTTTTTACTAGATTAACTTATCTCTATTTAAAATAAAAAAGAAATAACTCTAAGTAAAAGCACCTATATACATTATCTTGTTAGATAATTAGTTACAACAAAAGTTGAAAGGATTATTAACTTTTTTTATCTTACTTTTCACTTATTCTGGCATACTTTTTGAAACCAATTTTTTAAGATTTAACTTTCAGTGTCAATTTCTAGTAATCACTATATTCCAAATAAATACTTTGAGTAGGATGATAATCAATAATATGTTTGAACACTGATTATTTAGAGCTGAGGTAGGCGTTATAGAGTAACAGAAGCTGTTGTGCGTGTTTAGCTCATTTATATTAACAAACACAAAGTCGGAATTTTTGCGGTACTTGTAAATTAATGTTTGGATAAGGAACTAAATTAGCTGTTTTAATATAAACTCAAAAAATAATTAACAAAATTTATTTTGAAGTAAAGTTAAGTAAAATTCGAATAAAAAAAACAATTTCCATTTGAATTTAACTTAACGAAACGTCTATAATGTATTCAGTGGTATACGGCATTAAATGCAAACATTTTCTTGAGTTGAAATGAGACTGAATTTATATTTGTATGTTCATTTCGTGTTATACATGATAGATTCTCTATTCAAACAAAACTAATTTAGGGAAATTGGATTGGAACCTTTCAAGCGACTACCTATAGGTATCTATCTACTCGACAAACAAAACCTATCATTTCTGTTTGATGACAGTTTGCTTCTATATCCAATCTATTCCATTGTTTAATTAATCGACGTTTTTAAATATATCAACATTGACTTGTCCCAGTTTAACTAGCTTTATATGATGGCGACGTTCCATTTACCACAATTACATACAAACTTTACTAACCTAATAGACGACAACTTTGTCTTAATTAGATTTCCGGTAAACAGTAGAATGCATTATGGGCCTTAATGCTACTATAAATTAATTAGCTTCCAGCAAACTGCTAATTAGCATTTATTTTAATTTCATACGATCGGTTCGCTTTACTCGGCTGCAAAGGGAATTTCATCCGACAAATAATAAATATTTAAGTCTTCTATGTTTCTCACCAAAACCAAAAAATATCAAAAAAAAAACTGTAGTTTCTTTTAATTAAACAAGTGTTTCAGAGATGTAGTTGCATTTAAAAAATTTAATTACACGTCGCCAAGGTATGATGTATTGTTGTCATGAAGCTTGCTTTCCCCAGCAGGAGCTTTCATTCAAACTTGGTCTACGGGTTGTTATTAAATTTACACGAGGATTCCTGTTAGCAATTACCTGAGCAGTCAGCAAAGAGAAGCCTAAAAAGAAACGTAAGCTTATTAAATATATATACCGTTGCTTATGTCCGTAGAAGATAATTAATTCCCGTTTAGAAGCCTTGTATGTTTTTGTTAATTGCGCGGAATTCTGACGAGAACGCTCTTCATCATTTTATAGAAAATACACAAGTTGGTGAAAATTTAATGGAAAATAATAAATATGTTGCTAGCATACACAAACACTGGCAAATAATTTACTGTTAGCAAAGCTATTACGAACTTAGTTGAATAAACTTTAAAGTTATTCTATGCTCTATCTAAAACATTTTCACGATTGACCGTCACATCGAGAAACAAATAAAAGACGAACAGTTGTATAGAAATTTCCAAATGGAAGTGAGGCTCTTACCGTCTTGTTTCATGTCCTTGTACCTAGGAAAAGTTTTTCGATAAAGTCTTCTACAAATATTTGCAAACTGGGACCGATTTGCTTTATGAAACGTCGCCTATCACACGACCGGATATCAGTTTTTCGATAAGAATTTACGCTCGCCATTGTGACATTTGATGTTTATTTCTATGTAGCTTTTATCTAAATTAAAAGTATTTTCAAAAGATTCGCCAATGGATGCGATGGCAAAGATAGATAATAAAAATGTCAAAACCAGTTCTCTTGCCCGGCGCATCCACCATTTGCGACAATATTGTATAATTCTAATAAAATTTAATAACGCTACAAGTTTAAATAACTTTTCTAATTATGAGAGAAAGTTTTGGGGATATCGTCAAAGTACACCTTTCATGCATAGGTAGTGTGAAAGGTGTTTACCTCACTAAAACCACTGCATAATACTCTAGGAGTATGCGCTCACCCGCAATTTAATTATAATGCGGATACGCTAGTCACTCATTCTTCTAGAAAGTAAATATAAAATTTGTTACAAACTGTATATGGATAACAAGACGTCGACAGTGACGAGGCAATGGTAAAGCGATGAAAAGAAACTTTAATAAATGGAAACTTTATTAAAAACAATATCTTGTTTTTAAGTTTAAAGAAAAAAGCAGAAAAAAATGTAATGTTTTATACATTAACAATGCCTAATAAACTTGCATATTATTACATTCTTCAAATACAAGATAAAAACAAGTTGTATTTTTTAATGTAATTGTATAAATATAACTTTTTCTTCTTTGCGTTCGTACTAAGGCCAGTACGAAACGGTTTTGTGTATCGTACTGAACAAAAACAGTGCTATAGAAATTATACTAAAAAGAGGGAAATTTAGTCTTATAATGTTGGCGGCCTTACTTTTTCTCTATCGAACTGTCAGTGTCAATTGGCCTAACACAAATGAAATTAATGAAATACGAAATTTTTGTTGTGATTGGTTTAATTAAACATTGCAAAAAATATTCAGAATTAACATTATGATTATAAGAGTGCTTACGCATAGCTTTAGGTCACAGGACAAAGTAAAATAAAAAGTACTTACTGCTACTAAGTTTCAAATTAATTTATTTCATGACCACCTAGCTACCAGGCAATGTTGTCAACTGTCGTAAAATTCCCTATTCCGAAAATTTTTGTTTTAAAAAGTGGAAAGTAGAAAAAATACTGTTTGATAACTCGTTTATAAAGCATTTTGTCGCACTTACTTTTTATGACACTCCTAGCTGCGCTCGTCGTGTTCTAAACCCGTGCGTACAACAAAACGCTTCTTATAAAACTCGTATCATAATAAACTCTTATAACAGTACCATATAAATAAATTTAAACAAGAAATAATTTCATTTATTACAAATTTTCAATAATCCACCTTGATTATAAAATATTAATTAATTTTATAAAGTTAATTGTCCAAAATCAAAAACAGAGGCCCACAAAGCATGCAATAACATTTTAATTAAACTAAAAATTATTTACAATTTGTTTTGAACA